>NW_017307272.1:477358-482256 GCF_000935625.1 Nanorana parkeri | reverse complement strand
GGGGGGGGAGGTCACGGGCCAGCAACTTATACACGCGATCCACCGGCTCTATAGCCGGCGGATCGCTTGTATGTTAACGGGCATTGCTGCCTGTTTTTAAATTGCCGTCGTTTCCCGCGGGGCTAACACGGCCTGTTACATCCAGGAAGCTCCCAGCCTGCCGTATATGTACAACGGGTGACCGGGAAGCAGTTAAAGCAGAACTCCAGTAAAAACTTTTATTAACCTTTGCAGTGGGGCTAACCCCGCACTGCAAGGGTTAACTGCTTGTTTTTGCCTAGGGTAAAAAAAAAAGTTATACCCACCCATTTATCTGAGCCGGCTGGCTCTTAGACTGATCCCTGAAGCCTCTCTCCCCCTCCGCTACAGGGTCTAAGAATCCTCGAGTCATCACGTCCTATACACTGTATAGGACATGAGGACACTGAGGGACATACCCTCACTGCAACAGAGGAGAAGACAGGAAGAGGGAGCGCTGTGGCAGCTAGCCGACAAAGGTGTTCGGTTGAGTATAACTAGGCAAAAGTGAGCAGTTAACCCTTGCAGTGCAGGGGTAGCCCCACTGCAAGGGTTAATAAAAGTATTAACTGGAGTTGTTCTTTCAAAATGTTTTAGACAAGGTCAGATAAAACACTCAGTTGAACATTTATTTTTATTTTGCAGACTAAAAAAATCCACTATATACTACAGCATACCTAAAAATAATGTATTTTAAAAAATGCCTTACCTTTTAGATGTTTGGAGGCCTTTCTGCAGATTGCAAGCTATCCTGAACAGTTTAAAAGGTAGTCTGTCCCCATAGAAAGACTAGGGACACTATGATTTTCCTCTACAATACCATGCTTCTAGTTCTTTAATCCTTTGTTAAGACAGACGGTGTTCAAATCTGGTTTACAACTGACAATGAGATCTGCCAACACAGTACAGACAGGGTTAATCATTGCTAACAATAACCCCCGATTAAAATTACATAGGTGGGAGATAGGTAAACAAGTAAATACTTTTGTAAAGTTATGCTGTGTGAATGGGAACATGCACTACATATAAAGTAGATGCATAAACTAACCAATAAAAATAAATGACATTTCTTTATTGAAAGTCAGACTAAATAAATGCATTTTCTTATAGAGGAGAAGTCTGATGTGAAAAGCCTCTGCTACAGGCTTCTTGGCTTGGATGGACAGTGCCAGCATCCAATTTCTATCCGAATGACCCAACAGCTGTGTTGCTGTAGTGTGGGCAAAGCATGGGGACCTTATTGTGAAGCTTGTCCGGCAGAGAGGACAGGTAGGAATTATGCACAGTAGGTTAACACAAACAATAAACATAATTAAATCATGTTGCTCTGATTAAAAATTAAAGATAAATGTATGAGCGTTGACTATTGCTACATTTGTATTGAATGTTTTGTTGCTTTAAAAAGTACAATATTCTGAATATTTTATGTTTCTTCTTTAGCCCTATTAATTCCCTTGCATTACTTTGCAGCTTCTTTTGCAGAGATTTGCCCAGCTGGGAAAGGTTACCACATATTCAGTACTCATCACACGTTTATGATTCAGGGACAGAGTGATATCACTCTTCATTTGCAGCCAGATTTGAGTGACCAGCAGGTTCTTCCTCCAAGGACTCCTGATGTTGTCCCACCCCCAAACATATTGGAACTACCTTCACCTCAGAAGATAACGGAGCTTGATTCTTCTGATGGACAGCGTAAGTTATCATCTTCATATAGTATATCAAATGAAATCTAAAGTGTATATACAACTATTAAGAAAGAATAAACTAATAGTTGTGTCAGGGTCATTGAGGTAATTTGTTTTCAGAATAGATTATGAAAGAGCACTCAGATAATTGTTTTGCAGAATAGATTCATATTTTTGTCGAAGACTACATACAGTAGCCGTGTATATGTGTTTATACTACTTTGTTTGATGCATAAGTAGCTCTATTAAGAATTGATTTGTGGCATTACAAGTACATGAGGGATACTGACTGATATATCTGGTATGGAGTGTGAACAACATACATGTTTAATATATATTTTCTATCTTTTACAGGTGAAGTAACTGCAGCCATGGTAAGCTTCTGCAATGATGCTGTCACTAGCAAGTTTAATACATCATTGGTTGTCATTGGTAAGGGATACACTGGCAAAATACCCTCCCCATGTTGAGGGCATGTGGCCTGGTATGGTGCAGGAGAGTGGGCCGCATGTTTCCCCCCTCCACCCCCCTCCTTTCCTGCTCTGTTTTTAGGAAGGGCCCCAAGCTTTAATTGTTTTCGGGTGTTAGGGTCCCCCTTAAAACCCCTACCAGACCTGCATAGGAATTTTGGGGGGGGGGACCCCACGCTGTTTTGCTTCTTTCTTATTTTAACGTTTAACAACATTATTTCATTCCAAATGATATTCGGAAAAAATTTCAGATGCATCCGAAATTTTCATTATCAAAAATTTGGATACGTTCGGATTCATTATTTCATTCAGAAATTCAGATGCTTTTGAATGTCAGAATATGCCGATATTCGTTTGAATTTCAGTTCGGAACAAAACGAATCACACATGTCTAGAAATTGGAATTGTTCAGATTGACTGTATGAAAATGCACAATATACAGTATATTCCCATGGTCAATAAGTTTGAAGGGCTAAAAGTTAAACTTATGTGGCTCACATCCAAAGTTAAAAAGCCATAAAGAATAAGTAAGAGGTAACAATATAAGAATGAAGGAATATAACAAAAGATGTAAAAGGGAAATAAAGATTGCAAACATTTAAAATAAATGAAGAGAGTAAGACAAACCACCCAAAAAAATCTTTGAAAATATTAATAGTAAACAGATCATCTAGACCAGGGGTCAGCAACCTTAAACACTCAAAGAGCCATTTGGACCCGTTTCCCACAGAAAATAAAACACCGGGAGCCACAAAACCCTTTTGACATCTAAAATGAAGATAAGAGACTGCATATATCGTTTTTTACCTTTCTGCTATGTATAGCATGTATTTAGGTATATCCTTACCATCTTGTCTTAAATTGTATTGTAACTGTGAATGTCTTCCTTATATTGTAAAGTGCTGTGCAAACTATTGGCGCTATATACATCCTGTATAATAATAATAATGTGGGCTTAGTAACGCACTGGACTATGTGCTTAGTAACGCACTGGACTCTGGGCTTAGTAACGCTCTGGACTCTGGGCTTAGTAACGCTCTGGACTCTGGGCTTATCTGAGACCCCGCAGAGCCCACCTGAGAGTGACCCTGCAGAGCACACCATAGATCCTGCACAGCACATCTGAGACTCTCTATGGTGGGCTTTGTAGGCTGCAGAGCCCCCACAGATCCTGCTGAGACCCTGCAGTCTGCTGGATCTCAGGGGGGCTGTGCAAGATCTGTGGTGGGCTTTGCAGGCTGCAGAGCCCCCTACGGATCCTGCGAAGCCCCCCACAGATCCTGCAGAGACCCCCTGAGACCCTGCAATCTGCAGGATCTCAGAGGGGGCTGTGCAGGATCTGTGATGTGCTTTTACAGGCTGCAGAGCCCCCTATGGATCCTGAAAAGCCCCCCACAGATCCTGCAAAGCCCTCCACAGATCCTGCAGAGACACCCTGAGACCCTGCAGTCTGCAGAATCTCAGGGGGGCAGTGCAGGAGCTGTGGTGGGCTTTGCAGGCTGCAGAGCCCGCTACGGATTCTGCAACGGCATTAGGGTGCCACGCACTATGGTGGGGGCGTACAGACTGTGGGTGGGAGGTGCATTTGGGGTACCGTTGAAATGAATGGCAACACAACACACTTCCCACACTAGAATGCATGGTAGGTGCCTGGCTGCCTAAATGTTTTTAAGGTGGCGCCCTGGAATCTGCCGCCCGAGGCAAACGCCTTGATATGCACCTGGCTCTGCCACAGCACAGCAGCCCACACTGGACCCCAGGCTGAGGATCCACTCCACTTCTCGTAAGATAGGGAGACTGAGTGGACCTTAAAACTTTCTTTTTTTAAAACAAAACATTTTTTGGAGTGTGTATGTGTGTGAGATTGTGTTTGTGGTTGTGTGTGTATGTATGTATGTCAGTGTTTTTTGAGGGCCCATTCACACTGGTACAGTGTGTTAATCACATAGTACCACGCAATCGCGCCTACCGTGCATTCTAGTGTGGGTGGTTTGTTGATTTGCCAATTTGAACGGTACCCCAAATGCACCTACCACCCACAGTCTGTACGCCCCCACCGCAGTGCAAGGTACCCTAATTCCTTGCATTCCAGTGCAGTGCAACTTGGGTCGCGACTTAATGACAAAGGACAAATGTGGGTCGTGAGGTTACACAGGTTGAGAACCACTGACCTAGACCCCTTACAAGATAACTCTTTATTGGTGACTGGGGACAAGAGAATATCCAAGGTCCTGTAGCACACCTTACCGGAATTCCCATAGGCAAAAGTGGGTGCTCGCAATGACTGTGGATGGCGCCACATTTAACCACTTCAAGACCAGGTGTTTAGACCCTCTTCCTGGCCAGGCCATTTTTCAGTATTCAGCGCTGCGGTACTTTGACTGACGTTTATTCCGTCATGCAACGCTGTACTGAAATGAATTTTATACCATTTTTGGGGGACAGATAGAGCTTTCTTTTGGTGGTATTTTAAACACCACTGGGGGGTTTTATTTTTTACTATAATTAGGAAAAATTACAGAAAATTTTGTAAAAAATTTTTTTTTACATTATGTTAGGAAACATTTATTATTACCCAGTTTTTTGGTAAAATATAAAAGATCGGGTGACGTCGGATAAATGGACACCAAACATGTCAAGCTTTAAAGTTGCGCACACCTGCGAAATCGCAGAAAACTACCATACCCAAAATTGGCCATAGGCGACACTTTAAAAGCTTTTA
>NW_017307272.1:476548-476898 GCF_000935625.1 Nanorana parkeri | reverse complement strand
CCCCATTCACGCGATCCGCCGGCTCTACAGCCGGCGGATCGCTTGTATGGTGACAGGCATCGCTGCCTGTTTTTAAATTTCGGCCATTTCCCGCTCGCGCGTGCCGTGTCTGAGCGGACGTCTAAAGATCTAGAGAGCTCCAGGCCGGCCGTTTTTTTTACTACGGTCGGCCCGGAGGTAGTTAAGCAGAACTCGTTATAAGAATATATCACCAGCACTCCAGAATGACAAACAAGTCAATTTTAGTGAATCTCCATTTTTTATTTTGTAAGAGGTCACTCAAAGTAGAGTCAAGCGCTTTCGGGGCCACGCAGGGTCCCCTTCATCAGGCTTAAAGTTCACTTTATTTC
>NW_017307272.1:464777-476442 GCF_000935625.1 Nanorana parkeri | reverse complement strand
GGGGCCGCGCAGGGTCCCCTTCATCAGGCTTAAAGTTCACTTTAAGCCGGATGAAGGGGACCCTGCGCGTCCCCGAAAGCGTTTGACTCCTCTTTGAGTGACCTCTTACAAAATAAAAATGGAGATTCACTAAAATTGACTTGTTTGTCATTCTGGAGTGCTGGTGACATATTCTTATAACGATGTGGACAAGAGAAGGCACATCTTTTTTACTCTTTCTTCAGCTCTGTGTATACAAATAAAAATGGTGGAACTCAAGTCCATAATGGGGATAATATTGCCACAGCCTCAAATGAATAACATTGGGTTAAAGAAGGATTCTGGGCATTTGAAATCTTAACCCTTGCAGTGCAGCTACTCCCCCCCGCACTGCAAAGGTTAAGGGCTCAGGCCCAACTGGCTGGTAGACTGAATGTCCCTCGGTATGCTCATGTGCAATACACTGTATGGTTTGGAAGCTTATGGTTCATTGGATGTTTTTCATGTGTGACAGGGTAGCGTTAAGACACTGACAAATGAATGCAATATTAACATTTGTGTGCACAGGCTTACTTTGTCTTTGCACTCATAAGAAAACCTATTTTCATGAGAACTTTGGTTGAACTTCCATTAAGAAGAATTTTGCAGGTCTTCCAATACAAGGTTATAAGTAAAAAAAAAATATGTGTTTGGAAGGAACAAAGAAGTATGATTTTGAAAAAAAAAGCTCAAGTCTGTATACCCTTTTACCCGATGTACAAAATGTCTGTTAGCAATAGTGATTCATTGTGATTCTGATAGACAGTCTTAATAGCAGTCTTCAAATGACAACTGTCTGGTCACTTACCTAATCAGATTTGCTTACGTTCCAGCTCCCAGCATACAGCCCTAATTCAGAAGAGGAACCTGTGGATTTCCCATCTGTCTTTCCACCAAAGCCAGGTAGTCATTTTGTTTTTACTATGACATGATATATAGGGATGCCCAGGTTGGTACAATGAAGGTTATGTCTAACAATCATGATCCATTATTACCATTGGGTAAGGTTAAATCAAATTCTATATCAGTAAAATAGATGTAGTAGTTGCACTTTTAGTAGTATTTAGCATGTATGATGTAGTGATGTTTTTTTAGGAATATTTAGTAATCTTCTGATAAGTTTTTTTGACTGTGGTTAGAATTAACTGAGAACCCGCATAAACCTATAAACACAGACTATTTGCATGCAATTCTCTGGATAGAATTAAAATCCTAGTAGTTACAGTCTCACTATGCAGTTTGACAGCAGAGCTGCTTTCTCCATTACTTGAGGTAGGCAACTACAAGTGGGAAATATTTGTACTGTACAAGTAGCGAGTATCCACTTTACAGTTTAGGATTCAAATTAGCTACAGCCAACATTGTTGGCTTTCCAGCTTTAGAAAAACAAAGCATTACATTTCTTAGTTTGTCAACAGCAATAAAACATGAAAATAATTCATAGGATAATTGTGATATTATTCCATGCTATGAAGTCCTGATAAAACCTAGAAAGCTGCTGTGCTAAAATAGTGTAGAAACTAATGCAAAATATGAAAAAGTGTACTGTGCTAAAAAATCTAGTGTGTGACTTCTATAAAAATAATAACATCCAAATCACAAAATTACCTAATGAATATACCGAAATGATTTCATATCAGTAAATGGTGTTGAATCTCAGTGATTAATTGATAAATCCTGATTTTCTAAACATATAAAGTGCAAATAGTGCCCAACAGTGATAATCAATGGCAATCAATTAATAAAAGTGTCCAAAACATGATTTACAATGATAAATACATTCATAAACGGTGTATCAAAATGATCTATTTATGGGTCTCCCAAGGTGATCTATAACAATAGTCCAAACAGATAATAGTGTACCAGCAAAACTCCAATCAATCCCTGTGTTGGAAATAGTGTCACTCTTCCGCTCCCAGTGAAAAACACAGCTGCACTGTTTTTTATAAAAAATATTTCATAGCCTGGTTAGCTCTAACTACACATCAAACTTATCTTTATTGCAAATAAATAGACCTTGTGTGCAGATCCCCAATAATACAGAAGTACTTGCTTGCATAGTTGCTTATAATCTCCTTACTGTTGTGGATGGACCCAGAAGTGCTCAGTCCTGAGCCCTTCAGGTTCATGGTTAGTGTACTGCTCAATGCTGGGTGGAAAATGTTTAGGGACTCTGTGTTCCCAGTCTCCAGAATGCGGTGATGATATTAGGGGTCTTTTTCAAGTTAAATAATGCATATAAACTTAAAGAAGTAAAAGTAAATAGAAAATGAAATAAATTGGAAAACAAAAAAAAAATCACATACACACCAAACACGACAGCACAGTTATAATTAGGGATGTGCTTGGCTTTTGTGCAAACTAAGTTTGTCTGAGTTTGCCTGAAGCCATGCAAAGCTGTCAGTATGTGTACCTGCAGGGCGGGAAATACCCCGGCCGCAGTTGATTAGTATACAAAATTTGTGTTGAACCACCAATGAAAATGAGACACCACACCCCCAAACAGAACATGTAGAAAAAAGAGAACAAAATGGGGCTTTAAAAGTGTCGTATCCGGATAACGCGGGACCAAATCAAATATATAGATATTCATTCATTAATAAATGATTTATTTTGACAACATATTAATTTGTAAAATACATCATTTTAAAATAAATATATAGTCAAGTTAAAAGAGTTGACCAGATAAAAATATATATATATTAATATATATATTTGACTATATCACATAGTAATTGGATGTTCACATTGTATTGTTTCTGGTCATATAATTTAGTCATATTATTTATTTGTTTGGTCACTAGATATATGCTATAGGCGTTCTCCCAAACTTTCTGAAGAAGCCAGTTGGCGAAACGCATCAAAGGCTAGACCCATTGCACAACATCAATATGAAATTAAAGAGGACAATTATGGATATTCCAATCAATCATGGACATTGTTAAAGATAAGCAATTATGTAATCGCATATATTTAATCAGATGTGCAGATGGGGTCTAGGGGGGCTTTAAGCCTTGGGATAGGATTTTTATCTGGTCAACTCTTTTAACTTGACTGTATATTTATTTAAAAATGATGTATTTTACAAATGAATATGTTGTCAAAATTAAATAATTTATTAATGAATGAATATCTATATATGTGATTTGGCCCCCGCGTTATCCGGATACGACACTTTTAAAGCCCCATTTTGTTCTCTTTTTTCTATACGCAGTTGATTAGTCCAGGAGGGGGATGTGTCATGTACAGTTTTGCACGGGCTCTGGTGAATTCGATGTACACCAAGCCCCTTCCCATTTCTAGTCTAGTCATCTCTAGAAAGAAGGTCCTTGCTGCACTCCTTTCCATCTGGATACACTGGCGGGTGCTCGAAATGACTGCGGATGGTCGCCGCATCATGTAGATAGTTGAAAAATGTCACCAGCACACCAAATCGATGATTACAACAAAGTGTTCATTTATTGACTTATGATATCTCATTGTGCAAGCGCTTTCGGGGCCACGCAGGGTCCCCCTCATCAGGCTCAGAGATGTCATCAGGCTCAGAGATTTGGTGTGCCGGTGACATTTTTCAACTATCTATAAGTTCTAAGACACATTTATACACAATGTTGCCAAACTAATGCACAAGACCCTTGCAACACTACACACAGCTATCCCCATACACATTTTATTTTTAGGAAAAATGTATGGTCATCATTTTACTTTAATGCGAAATATACAAAGTTGTACAGTATTTTAGTGTAAGTTGCCTATTTACCTGTGAATTTAAAAAAATGCACAATATTATTATATTTATACAAAATTATCCATTAGCTCGGTGAAGTTTTAAGTTTAATATTTATTAAAAATTCTAGAAATAATGTTGAATCGGTGTGCCCCAATAATTATACAAGTTCTGCCCTTTTTAGAAAATATATATTTTGGGGGGAAGGTGGAGAGTTGTTTCACATACTTTTAAGCCGTGAAATGAATGAATGTGAAAAATAACCACAATGGTCTAGCCTGAGGTGAAAATTTGGAGGCAGGACACAGCAAGGATATTATCGGGAGGCATTAAGAAAACAAGGCATAGAAAATCACAAGGTGAGCTTTTCAAATAGCAAAACTGGTTCATGTGTTAGATTAAATTTGGGATTCCTTTCCTGCCCTAGGCTGTGGTCTGGCAGGACCCCCACCCCCTTTTTTTCTTTCCTCTCCCTTCCTTCTCCTTTTTCTTTTCTAGCTCTCTTCCGCTCTAGTTCTTCTCCCTTTCCCTTTTTCTCTCAGTCTTCTCCATGGTCCCTTGTTGTGTGCGGAGTAGGGGTAATAGGTTCCTGCATGTGACACTGGTTGGTACCTTCATTGAACCCTTCTTCATTACTCGTGACATTTGATATCACATGTTTATTTTGTACTTATCAGATCTGAATTTAACTGGTGATGAGCACCCCTACTATCTGTGCATCTCTTGTAGTTTTTGTGTTTGGCTCTGCTTTTCTTTGTCTGCATGTAGTTTTATGTAAAACTGAATAAATCTTATTCTTTAAACAAAAAAAAGAAGGTCCGTGTATAGCTAGATACAGTCATGGCCAAAAATATTGGCACCCCTGCATTCTGTCAGATAATGCAGCACTTTGCGCAGAAAATTCTTGCAACTAAAAATGTTTAGGTATTCTCATGTTTATTTCTTTTTTTTTATTTGTATGACTCAAAAACAGTGTCGAAAAAAAATCTAAATCTAACACATTCCATGCAAAACACAAAAATTGGACTGGACAAATTTATTGGCACCTCCTCCAAATTGCAAGAAATAATTACATTCCTCATTTTTGTGGAAAAGCATGGACAATCTCAAGGTTAGAAGTCCATCTCCAGAGATCGTAATGTTCCTGTGTCCACTGTGCGCAACATTGTCAAGAAGTTTACAGCCCATGGCACTGTAGCTAATCTCCCTGGACGTGGACGACAGGGAACAATTGATGAAAGATTGCAACAAAGGATTGTTTGGTGGATGAAGACCCTCGATCAACTTCCAGACAAATTCAAGCTGACCTTCAGGCACAGGGTACAACTGTGTCAGCTCACACTATACGCCACCATCTGAATGAAAAAGGACGCTATGGTAGGAGACTCAAGAGGACCCCACTGCTGACACAGAAACGTAAAATAGCCAGATTGGAGTTTTCCAAAATCCTTCTGGGAGAATGTGCTGGAGACAGACAAGACAAAATTACAGCTTTTTGATAAAGTCCATAATTCTACTGTTTTCAGAAAAAGAAATGAGGCCTTTAAATAAAACATACAGTCCCTACAGTCCTACATGGTGGAGGTTCACTGATGTTTTGGGGTTGCTTCAGGCACTGGATGTCCTGACTGTGTGCATGGCATTATGAAATCTGACGACTACCAAAGAATTCTGGGGTACAATGTAGGGCCCAGTGTCAGAAAGTTGAGTCCATCAGAGGTCATGGGTCTTACAGCAGGACAATGACCCAAAGCACACGTCAAAAAGGAATGGTTTCAGACAAAGCGCTGGAGTGTATTGGACTGGCTAGCAATGAGTCCACATCTGAATCCCATAGAGCACCTGTGAGAGAGATCTCAAAACAGCAGTTGGGAAAAGGAACCATTCCAATCTGAGAGACCTGGAGCAGTTGGCGAAAGAAGAGTGGTCCAAAATTCCTGTGGAGGGGTGTAAAAACTCATTGATGGTTAAAGGAAGCCATTGATTTCAATTATTTTTTCCAAAGGCTGTGCTACCAAATATTAATTGAGGGTGCCAATAATTTTGTCCAGTCCATTTCTGGAGCTTGGTCATACCAATACAAACCAAAAAAATAAACATGAGAATGCCTAAACATTTGTAATTGCAACGATTTTCTGTGCAAAGTCGTGAATTATCTGACAGAAATGCAGGGGTGCCAATATTTTTGGCCATGACTGTATATAAATGATATATACTTACCGTAATTTTCTTTTCCTGGTTATATTCCATGGCAGCGCTGACAAATGGGTTAGCTCCCATTTCCCCTAGGTAACAGGAACAAAGAGGTTTATAACACCCTTTAGCCCATATAAACCCCTCCTTCACCTAAGCTCCCCTGTCTAGTAACAAGCTAAAAATGTCCCAACGGGTGGGAGACCAGCGCTGCCATGGAATAGAACCAGGAAAAGAAAATTACGGTAAGTATGAATCAATTTTACGTTTTCCTGGCCATATCCATGGCAGCGCTGACAAATGGGGAATACCCAAGCAAGAGAAAGGGTGGGAACATAAAAACCATACAACCAATTGCATGCCTGAAAAATAGTTTTAGTTGACCTAGTGGCGAGAAAGTAACACACTTCTGCTGAATTGGTCGTTAACTGCCGCTCTCACATCCAATCTGTAATGTTTTACAAACGTAGATATGGAAGCCCATGTTGCTGCCATGCATATCTGGTCCGCTGACACCCCTTCAGCTGCTGCCCATGAAGAAGCCAAAGCCCTAGTGGAGTGAGCCCTGATGCCTTCTGGTGGAGACATTCCTGCCACCTGGTAGGCGTTAATGATGGTAGACACAATCCATCTGCTCAAAGTCGGTTTAGTTGCAGCAAGCCCCTTCTTTGCTCCTGCTGGGATGACAAATAATCTCTCTGACTTTCTCCATGCTCTGCATTGTTCTACATAGACCTGACCAAATCCAGACATCTGTCTGGACCGTGTGAATTGAGAGCGGGTAACACAATATCCTGGTTCAGATGAAAACTGGAATGCACCTTAGGTAAGAAATCAGGTACCTTTCTCAAAATTACTCTATCTTCATGAAAGGTAAGAAAAGGTTGTTCGCTACTGCAGGCCTGGAGTTCAGACACTCTTCGACCCGAAGCCAATGCCACTAGGGTGACTGTTTTGTAAGACAGTAATTGCAGGGAAACTCCCTCCATAGGTTCAAACTGAGCTTCTTAAAGTTTTGCTAAAACAAGAGGAAGATCCCAAGATGGGTAGAGAGGTCGCCTTGGAGGATTGACTTTTCCTTGCGCCTTCAGGAATCTAGCGATATTGGGGTCCTGAGACCATCTGATACCAGTGATTACTGAAATAGCCGATTCCTGCACCACAAGAGAACTTAGGCTCCATTCGTTGTCCAAACCTGATTGCAGAAACTCCAATATAGATTTTGAAGACGGCTGAGCTGGATTAATGTTATTAACCTTGGACCATGAGGAAAAAACAGACCACATTCGACAATAGGAAGCAGAAGTGGACATCTTCCTGGATCGCAGGAGTGTATTGATGACAGCTTGGGAAAACCCTGACTTCTTCAATCCCTCCCTCTTAACAACCATGTCATCAGCTGAAGGCTCTGAGGGCTCGGGTGGAGCACCGGTCCCTGAGACAGAAGGTCTGCAAACCCCCGGAAGAGTCCATGGGGACCGAATGCTCAGACAGCAGGAGAGGGAACCATGGTCGTCTGGGCCAATATGGTATGATGGCAATGACTGTCACCCTCTCTCTTCGCACCCTCTGAAGAACTGGCATGATCAACGGAGAGGGGGGAAAAACATATGCCAGTGTGGAATTCCATGGATGGAACAGAATGTCCTGGCCTTCCGCATTCCATTCGAACCTCCTTGACAGGAATCTGTTGACTTGGCAATTGACGGGAGAAGCCATTAGATCCACCTCTGGCCTGCCCCATCTCTTAACCAGCTCGTTGAAAACTGTCTTCGACAGAGCCCATTCCGTCGGGTCCACCTGAGTTCTGCTCAAATTGTCCGCTATTTGGTTCTCGGGACCTGGCAAGTACACCGCCTTTATTCCTTTCACCGTCCAAACCATCCATTCCATCAATGGAGATAGGATTTGTATCATGTTGGGGGCTCCTTGTACCCCCTTGATTCAGATACGCTACCACGGTGGCATTGTCCACCATGACCTTGACCCATCTGCCTTGGATCTGGTTCTGAAAGAAAAGAAGCACATGGAATACCGCCTTCAGCTCCAGAAGATTCAAAGATCTGTTCCTCCACCTCTGTGACCACACCCCCTGTGCATACTGGCCGTCCAGGTGGGCTCCCCAACCCGAGCCGCTGGCGTCCGTGGTAATGGTTACCCATGGAACATCTCCCAATGGGAACCCCCTGCGCAAGTTAACTTCCTGGGACCACCACTTCAGTGAGCTGCGTACCTCTTGAGTCACCTTGATCCATTGCTTCTTGCTCCGATAGCTGTATTGCTTGAGAAAGGAACCCTGCGCCATCCATATATTCCACTGGGCTCAACGAGTAAGGCCTATGGTTGAGGACATTGAGCCCAACAGACTCATGAAAGAATCGGCTGTGACTTGCGCACGGGACCAGATAGAGCTCACTTTCAGCTTCATCCTGTGGACTCGTTCTTCGGATAATTGAACGGTTCATAGGATTGTGTTGAATTCTGCTCCCAGGTACAGCATAGTTTGAGTTGGAGACAGTTTGCTTTTCTCCACATTTATCAACCATCCGTACTTTCCGAGGGTGCTCATGGTGACTTCCCTGCTGAATATGGCCTCCGTCTCTAAGCCTGCCAGAATCAAGACATCGTTCAAGTAATGGAATACGTTCACCCCTTGTCTCTGGATTTCCGCAATGATGGTCACGAGAACCTTTGAGAAAGTCCCGGGGGCAGTGCTCAGACCAAACGGCATTGCTCGGAAATTGAAAATGTCTGCGGCCGACACAAAACCGCTGGAACTTCTGATGCAGAGGAGCGATGGGAACATGGAAGTAAGCATCTTTGAGATGGATGGACACCATCCACATCCGTGGAAGAACCACCTTCACTATAGTCTGAAGGGATTCCATTTTGAACTTCCTGACTTTTATGAAATGGTTGAGCTGGTGCAAGTCCAGGACCGGCCTCCAACCGCCTCTTGATTTGGGAGTCAAGAACAAGCTGGAATAGAAGCCCTGAAACTGCTGCTCCCTGGGGACCACCACAATGGCAGCTTGGGACAGGAGAGAATCTATAAAATCCCAAAGAACTTGTCTTTTCACTAGGCTCATCGGGAGTATGGTTGCAATGAATACGCCTCTTGGGGGACTGGATTGAAACTCCAAGCTGTAACCCTCCTGGGTCCTTCAGGACCCAGAAGTCTGCTATAGATTGTACCTGAGAATAGTTGCAGCCTTGCACCCACTCTCATGTCTCCGGGATCGACACATTCATAAGGCATGCCCTGACTTGTTGGATCCCGCATTCTTGCCTCTCCCATTTCTGGAAGGGCCAAATCCTCCTCTCCATGCACAAGGGCGAGAAGACTCCTTCCCCAGTTTGTAGGATCTGGAGTCACGGAAAGTAACATTGCTTTGGCGAGGCCTCCGATCTCTATAGCTCCCCCTGTTCCTTCTATCCTGACGGAGCAATGGACTTCTTTATGTAAGAATCCAGCTCCAAGCCAAATAGCATATCCCCCTGGAATGCTCGGGAACACAGACTATTCTTAGAGGAAGTATTAGCACCCCAAGATCTAACCCACAGAGCTCTATGAGCTACCACAGAGGACACCATACCTCTGGCCAGTGACTGAAGCAGGTCATCCGCTGCCTCTGTTGAAAGGTCCATTGCCAGCTTGATGTCCTGAATCCTATCCAAAAGTCTGTGCCTGCTCACACCTCTTTCTATATCTGCTTCCAACTCCTCAATCCACAGTTTGGATGTACGGGACACCGAGGATAGGGCCACTCCCGTGTGGAGGCCCATGCCCAAAGCAGTGTAGGTTTTCACAAGATTATGCTCCATCTTTCGATCCATGGAATCCCTGAGGGAGCCTGCGTTGTCGACTGGCAAAGCTGTGTGCTTTTCTAACCCGACCACGGCTGCATCCACTTTAGGAGCTGAATCCCAGGTACTGGAATCCGCGCTACTGATAGGATAGAGATGAGAAAATCTCCCCTTGGACCCCATTTATTTCTCGGATTTGTCCCATTCTTCCTTGATGAGCTTTTTAGTGATCTTGCTCACTGGAAAGGATGATCTGCTTCGCCTCAGCCCTGCAAAATGTCTGCTCGAGGGGGAATGTGCCGCCCTAATGGGGCATAGAATGTGTTATTAGCATTGTTAGTAGATACGAATTTATATAGTTTGTTTTCCCTTAATCATTTTCCTATGGACGTTTTTATATTTAGTTCACATGCTGCGGTAATGCACATGTTTTTATGTTCCTTTCTCTAATAACTACAACACATTTCCTGTGTAAACAAACAAAAGATCAGGAGCGCAACTACCAAAATTCCTTGTGTGTGAGTAGGTGAGTATGATCCGGCGAAGGGACCAGTGGACATATAGATGAGGACAGAGTCAGGCACACTAATAGATCTTTAGAGTGTGGGGTTTAGGTGTCTATGGCAATGTCACAGTGGTAGAAAAGGGGACTTACAATTAGGAGCTCCCCTGTTGTCTGTACGATCATCTGCTTGGATCGATCCTGGTGTCTCCGGTGGTGTGGGAGGCTGGTCTGGAATGGATGTGCATCTGTTTGACCGTCCACAAACTCGTTGGGTAAATGACAGGCCAAATTTGTTGTCGTTGCAGTGTGACACGAAGTCAGCTACACTCTCAGGTGGGCCATCCCAGATTATTACAATATCATCGATATATCTGCCATAAAAGATGAGTTTGTTGGCGTGGGGGTTGTTGGCCCAGATATGCAGAGCTTCCCAGTGTCCCATCGTTAGATTGGCGTAGCTTGGGGCATAGTTAGCCCCCATGGCAGTTCCTTGGGTTTGAAGGTAGAATTTGCCCAAAAAGGAGAAATAATTATGCGTTAGTGTAAATTTTGTACAGTCAAGAAGGAATTGGACCTGGTTGAAGTTGATCGATGATTGGCCTAGAAAAAATTGTAGGGCATTGAGGCCCACTTTATGGGGAATGGAGGTGTATAGAGAACTTACATCTAGAGATACCCAGCTATATGTGGGATCCCAGGTGTACGTGGACAGGATGTTGATAAGATGGCTGGAATCTTTGATGTAGGATGGTAATGAGAGGACTATCGGTTGTAAGAAATGGTCAATATATTTGGAGAGGCCACTGGTTAGGCTATTGGTACTTGCGATGATAGGTCGTCCAGGAGGATTATGACTATCTTTATGAATCTTTGGTAAATGATAATAGTAGGGTGTACTGGGATATTTTTGTTGTAAAAAGTTTTTTACAACCCCCCGAGCCCCAGCGAGATATACTGTGCGTATAAACACAGAATAGACCATCTCCAATTAAATGCTAGCCCCTGATAAGACCGAAGGGTTACTAAAGGTTACAGATCTCCATCGGCTAGAGCACTGACAGTTCACAATCAAGACGGACCCAGACTGCTAATCCACTCCCCCCACGCGAGTGGCAGCCTATCACTGGGCTCTATGAAATCACACGCCTCCCCCCTTGTTAAATTGAAAAAGACGACAGATCTCCCGCGGTCTCCAGTATCTTGAGGCTTGATAAAGAGGCAACCCCTCGAAGCGCGTAGCCACTGGAGACACCCGATACTTTTGTACCCCTATGACCACAGCCCGACTGCCAGCACTGACACGCGGCGCACGGGGTCACTCAGCCGCACGTAGCTCCTCCCCCCTTGCTGTCTGCTCCTGACGGACGCGGCTCGGCCCGGCCAGTCGAGTTTGTGGACGGTCAAACAGATGCACA
>NW_017307272.1:454973-464700 GCF_000935625.1 Nanorana parkeri | reverse complement strand
GGGGGGGATCATAGGGGAGATGACACTAGTGGGAGCTGCTGTAGAGTTGTTGGCATAGTGTCTTCGGAGGGTCAGTAGCCTAATAAACTTATTAAGATCTTTAAAGAGAGTAAATGGGTCTGGTTTAGTGTCCGGGGCAAAGTTTAGATCTTTTTGGAGTAGTGATAGTTCACTGGAAGTGAGGTTATGTTTGGACAGGTTGAAAATTTTTATTGTTGTGGTGGTGTTTTTTGTATTCTTACAACTTCTTTCTTTGGCATTTTTGCTATTTTCCCCCCTCTGGTTCCTCTTCTGGTTTTTTTCTTTTTGTTTTCGGGGTGTGAAGTGGGCCTACCCCTAAAAAAGACGTATTTGGGGGGCGTGGCTTGGCAATGGCCGTGTGAGCAGTGTTCCCAGTGAGCTCCCGGCCCGACTATACCACACAAAGCTAACAGCCTTCATCTCTCCGCAACTGGCACAATGAAAAAGAAGGGGAAAGGGAGGGGATCCCAGTTCACCCCCAAAACTGCCTTTAAAAGGCTCTTTGTCTCCCCGAGCCACCTCTCTGATGAGCGGCCTCCACGAGTGCGCCTGCGGCCTTCCGGCGCCCGCGAAGCCTCCACGCCGACCGGCCTAGATTATGAGGCGGCCACCTCCGATGCAGACTCTTCATCCCCGATCGGTATGGGGACCCACCCGATCCGACGCCTGGAAGGGAGGCAGGGGAACCGGGCCGATCGCTCGCCAGACGCCTCCCCATCATGGCTAGACACACCAGGGAAGCCCAGGGCGCAGCAGCGGCGGCGATCACAAGGCTGCGATGACGTCAGCGGCTCTGCAGAGACGGAGCCCCGGGTCCCGACCGGAGACCGGACTCCCATGACACGTCCAGGAGGTGAGGAGCTCCAGATGTCTCTCCCCCCCCGGCCACACCGGGATCTGACACCTCAGCTGCCCTCCACATCAAAGGGAATCATGGACTGGTCTGTCCCCCCAGGCACAGACACTGCCAACAACTCCAGGGACTCATGGGGGTCTGATCCCACACTGCCATCCCCACAGAACTCCACGACAGAGGTCCCTGAACTATCTTGCGCTCCTGGGATCCTGAGTGATGACCTGAGACGCCTTATCAGTGCGCTTCCCACTAAGGCAGACCTGGCGTCCACCTTCCCCACTAAGGCTGACTTTGACGCTTTTGCTACCCGTATTGAAACTGCCTACAAGCAAGACCTGGCCGAAGTTAAACAGGAACTCTCCTCCATTGCCTCCCAGGTGGCATCCGTGGAGCAGACGCAAGCTGACCTGCTCCATAGGGTCACTGCCCTAGAAATTGATCAATCCACTTCTCAACAACAGCTCTCTAACACTATCCTTCACCTAGACGATCTAGATAATCGGGGCAGGCGGAATAACGTACGCATCCGGGGGCTCCCTGAATCTACGGGCCCCGCGGACCTCCGAGCTACTGTCCGAGACATTTTTAATCTCTACCTGGACAACCCTCCTGGTACGCCCATTGAGATTGACAGGGCACACAGATCTTTAGGCCCCAGACCGCAGGATCCGAACAGGCCGAGAGATGTAGTATGCAGAATTCATTTCTTTGCTGCCAAAGACGACATCATGCAATGTGCGTGGCGCAAAGGGACGCTGGATTTTGATGGGGCAACTATCCAACTTTTCCCAGATCTCTCCAGACGTACCCTCCTCATGAGGCGACTGCTAAAGCCGCTACTGGACACTGTGCGGCGCTCAGGGGCCACTTATAGATGGGGATTCCCGTTTCACCTCGTGATTAGGAAACAGGAGATGACATTTACACTGAAGACCCCTGCAGATCTGCCTGCTCTGTTTGCCTTCTTGGAGACGGAGAGAGTTGAGGTACCAGACTGGCTTCTCCCTTCCTTGGAGCTGACGGGACCCCGTACCCGAAACCGAGACGGTCCCTCACGGAATAATACTACCCCCCGCCACCCCCGCCCCTATGACGGGGCACCGGACGGCCCACGCAACGGGCGCCGCAGAGATGGAATTCGCGCAGGGCCCCCGACTACACGCGAGGCCTGACTCTACCCGCCACAGTAACGTTTCTGAGCTGGGATACCACTTCGACATCCACCCCCGAGTAACACGCTGTATCCTAATGCACTGCATATGCCCCCCCCTTTTTTCTTTTTTTTTGTCCTGATCTCTCCAGGATCTGCGAGCTATGGACGTTGAACTGGTCGCTGTGGACTGCTTTACACTACCGAACTACCACCGGGGTCTCCTGATGCTGCTCCGCCTGGACCTTCTGGTAACAGGGGTTAGCCCCCGGCCTCCCTTCCCGCTTCGGTCTCCAGTATCTTGAGGCTTGATAAAGAGGCAACCCCTCGAAACGCGTAGCCACTGGAGACACCCGATACTTTTGTACCCCTATGACCACAGCCCGACTGCCAGCACTGACACGCGGCGCACGGGGTCACTCAGCCGCACGTAGCTCCTCCCCCCTTGCTGTCTGCTCTTGACGGACGCGGCTCGGCCCGGCCAGTCGAGTTTGTGGACGGTCAAACAGATGCACATCCATTCCAGACCAGCCTCCCACACCACCGGAGACACCAGGATCGATCCAAGCAGATGATCGTACAGACAACAGGGGAGCTCCTAATTGTAAGTCCCCTTTTCTACCACTGTGACATTGCCATAGACACCTAAACCCCACACTCTAAAGATCTAATAGTGTGCCTGACTCTGTCCTCATCTATATGTCCACTGGTCCCTTCGCCGGATCATACTCACCTACTCACACACAAGGAATTTTGGTAGTTGCGCTCCTGATCTTTTGTTTGTTTTCGTGGTTTCTAATAGACAGGGTCCTCTCCCTGTAACAAGGAGATCTGCACACCTTTACATAACAGCTACCTGTTTGAAGCCTGTTTGCCCCACAGGAGTGCGCTTTATCTTTTGTGTTTTTTATTCATTTCCTGTGTGTATATGCTCCACCCTTCTTGTTGGTCAGTACTTCCTGTGTCTTGGCCACAGCTAACAGGCCACATGTAACAGGGACACGTGTATTCTGCACAGTACGCTACGAAAGCATCTTTTGACCACATAAATACCACTGCTCATTCATCTGTTGTATCCTGACATCTGCTGTAACCTGTTGTTCAGAATAAAGCAACCTTGTGGATGAAAACGGTATTTGGTGAGTTCAGCTATCTGACAATGATTGTCCTCAGTGATTGAATCTGCTTATACAGGCCAGGCATAGAGGTCTCAGCAAGGGATATATCGCTATCACAACAATCGGAGTCAGAATAGTCAAAAGATAATAAAATTCATACAGCCTGCTGTGTATATGTGTGTGCCTAATCTGCAATTTAAGCTCAGTGCCAGCCGCCATCTTGTGAAAGCACGTGGTCGCACAAGCTTACTGCACTTCATGTGAATGTTGAAAACTGTTTCTCTACATTGAACTGTGTTACCCCATCTGTCTAAGCTGCTGTTCGTCTTCTTAAAGAGACGGTACCATTTTTTGCAAAACCGTGAAAAATGTCTAGACAAGGCTCTGAACACTCTTTTATGGCTGAACCAATGCAGATACATCATGCCTCTGAACCGGCAGACGTACAGGAAGCAGATCCTGCAGACATTGCCGAACAGAGTGTAAGGCCCAAACGTACAGTAAAACCAACACAGAAACTCAGAGAAAACTATGAATACACTAGAGATGAGTTCTCCAGCAATCTGTCAGACCTCTGGGACAGAACGTCACACTGTATGTCAGTTTTGTCACACTTTAATGATCAACCAGCTGAATTAAGAGACTCTATAGATCACCTTTCTGCTGCGTATGAACGCTATCAGCGGCTGCAAAATACACAGCTTTCTTACAGGACTGTAATATAGAGGACTCTTCAGCAGAACTGACCAAGACTGATGCACTGAACCAACAAAAGGGATCTCTTAGTGCAAGTTGCCAAAGAAAGGGCAGAACTAGATCCACATCAACCAGGCACACTGCACGTTCTTCCAGGTCCTCTCGTTCCAGAAGTTCAACATTAAGCGACAAGTTAATAGAGGCCTGCGCTGATGCTGAATCAAGAAAAGAGCAAAGCTCCCTTGCTAAGAAAGAAGCAGAGATGGAAGCTCAAAGCAAAACTCTTCAAGCAGAGGTAGAAGCCCAAAGCAAAGCTCTTCAAGCAGAGATGGCAGCTCGCCATGCAGAAATAGAAGCTCAGAGCAAAACTCGCCAAGCAGAGATGGAATCCCAAATAAAGATTCTGCAAATGGAGAAAGAGGAAGCAGGTGCCCTAGCAAGGCAGAAGGTCCTTGAACAAGCAATGGGACAAAGTACCAATTCAGACTGTCTTATTCCAGCAGAACTGGAAGATCCAGTTGAACGCACCAGTGAATATGTACTAAAGCATAATGTTTGCAACGATACAGAGTCATCTCCTGTACCTCCTACTAACAACACTGTTCTGGCTCTCAACACAGAGACCTCTCAGCTCCAAATGCCTGAGCCTCCTCAAATCTACAACACAAGTGCATCTACACGGCAAACCACATCACCTCCTGCCAACAACAAGGTGACTTCCAGCGACAAGCCGCAGCTCAAGCCACAGCCAGTACAAGCCTTCGAGACACCACAGTTAAACGCTCATGCAACATCATTTTATCCTGGTAAACCTCACCCTACATCACACAGATAACTTTCACACCCAAGGGGTTCCACAAGTTACTTTGGCACCAAAGAGTGAGAGGTCAGACATGGCTGACTTCGCCAGATATATGGTACGCCGTGAGCTCATTAACACTAGCCTCTCAAGGTTTGATGACTGTCCAGAGAGCTACAGGGCCTGGAGATCAACCTTCAAGGCTGCTATTGCTGATCTCAACCTTACTACCAAGGAGGAACTTGATTTGCTCATCCTCTCCTGCATACCAGAGTGATTCGGGTGATAGAGATAAAGACCCTAATCGTCAGTGCCCTATTCACAAGAAGCCTCACCCCCTTAAGAAATGTTGTGGGCTTAAGGCAAAGACTTTACAAGAATGCAGGGAGATTCTCCAGAAACTTGGAGTATGCTACAGGTGCTGTGCTTCTTATGGTCATTTTGCTAAAGACTGTAAAGTTGTCATCAAGTGCACAGAATGCAGTAGCGACAGGTATGTTACAGCTATGCATCCTACTCCACTTCCAGACAACCCACAGCAGCTACCTACCTTCACCCCTGTCTCAAATCATGGCGGGGAGCAACAAAGTTGTGCTCCAGCCAAAGAGAATGTTTCTTCTTCATGCACAGAAGTCTGTGGAGAAGGCTTAGGTCACAAGTGCTGTGCCAAGGTATGCCTAGTCAAGGTACACCCAGAGGATCAACCTGAGAAAGCTGCCAGGATGTATGCCATACTAGATGAACAGAGCAACAGATCCCTGGTTAAGCCTAAATTATTTGAGATCTTTGGCATAGAGGGTCATGCAACACCATATACTCTCAGAACCTGCTCTGGTCGTGTAGAGACCTTCGGCAGAAGGGTCGATGGGTTTATGGTCTCTCATATCAATAAGGGAGAGGGCATACACCTACCAACATTAGTTGAGTGTGACCAGATACCAGACGAAAGAGAAGAGATTCCTACTCCAGAGGCTGCATATCACCATCCTCACTTAAGACACCTTGTTGACGAGATTCCTGCAATGGACATGAATGCCGAGATCTTGGTCTTGCTAGGAAGAGACATTCTCAGAGTACACAAGGTACGTGAACAGTGTGATGGTCCTGACGATGCCTCTTATGCACAAAGACTTGATCTAGGCTGGGTAATAGTGGGCGATGTGTGCTTGGATAGAATGCGTATGTCATCTGAGATCCACTCCTTCAAAACTTACATGTTAGGAAATGGACGTGCATCCCACTTCAAACAGTGCCCTCAACATTATGAAGTAAAGGAGAAGCCTCTTGACATCATCCAAGTACCTGATGTTACTCCTATCCTCTGTGATGACAATCTAGATACCACAGTGTTTTGTACTACAAGTGATGACAACAAAATAGCCCTGTCAGTTGAAGACAGAGAGTTCATCAAAATAATGGACAAATAATTCTTCAAGGATGAGTCTAACAGTTGGGTTGCACCATTACCTCTTCGTGCTGCAAAGGTCAAACTGCCAAATAATCGTAACAGGCTTTATCCAGATTCAACTCACTTCAACGAACACTAAAGAACAGGCCTGAAATGAAGGACCATTTCATTGCCTTTATGAAGAGGATCTTTGACATTGATCACGCTGAGCCAGCTCCACCACTTCAAATACACCATGAGTGCTTGTACCTGCCTTTCTTCGGAGTGTATCATCCACGTAAGCCAAAACAGATCAGGGAAGTGCAAAGCATCAAGGCCTATCCCTGAACGATGTTCTTCTTACTGGTCCTAACCTAACCAACAACCTTGTAGGTGTACTTATGGGGTTCAGAAGTGAGCCAGTTGCCATAACTGCTGACATTGAACAAATGTTTCATTGCTTTATTGTACGAGAAGGCCATAGGAACTTCCTAAGGTGTCTGTGGCACCGTGACAACAACATGGACAATGAGATGATTGAATACTGCATGAAGGTACATGTTTTCGGAAATAGTCCCTCGCCTGCTGTTGCAACATATGGTCTACGAAGGACTGCTATTGATGGAAAACAGGAGTATGGTGTAGATGCTCGACATTTCATTGAAAGAGACTTCTATGTGGACGATGCACTTAAATCTTTACCTACAGCGGAAAAAGCCATAGACCTGCTCCAAAGGGCACAAGGTATGCTTTCTGAGGCTAATCTCAGGCTACACAAGATTGCCTCAAATAGTGCTGCTGTTATGAAAGCCTTTCAACCTGGCGATCATGCCACAGGGTTTAAAGACTTAAATTTGGGAATGGACATGCCACCTGTCCAGAGAAGTCTGGGCCTACGGTGAGACTTATTAAAAGACACCTTCGGCTTTCAAGTCAGCTCTGCAGACAAGCCATTTACCAAGCGTGGTGCTCTGTCAGTGGTGAACAGCCTGTACGATTCAGTGGGATTTGTGGCACCCATCACCATACAAGGTAAATCCATACTTAGACAGCTCTCATAGACTATCAAAGATTGGGATGCTCTACTGAGGCCATAGCAGCTGTCGCCTACCTCAAGGTAAGAGATTCCTCTAATCAAACCCACATAGAGTTTCTGATTGGGAAAGCTAAGTTAGCACCTAAGCCTGAGCACACAATTCCTAGGCTTGAACTTTGTGGGACTGTGCTATGTGCTAGCTGTAGAAATTGCAGATTTCATACTGCGTGAGCTAGATATTCAGATAGATGACATCAAATTCTACACAGACAGCAACATTGTTCTGGGCTACATATACAACCAGACTAAACGTTTCTATGCCTATGTCAGCAACCGTGTAGAAAGAATCAGGAAATCCTCTAAACCTGAACAATGGCATTATGTTCCATCTGAAATGAATCCTGCAGATCAGGCCAACAGGCCAGTGTCTGCCAGTGTCTTTGCAAATTCTTCTTGGTTAACAGGTCCTGAATTCCTGCTGGATCATCTAGAAGAAACCACAGCTGATGTCTTCAATCTTCTAGAACCTGACAAAGACCCAGAGATTCATCCTGAAGTTAAAACCCTTGTCACCAGAACTGAACAAAGACTCGCCTTGGGCTGTCAACGCTTTGAACGTTTCTCCAAGTGGACAAGGCTTGTACGCACCACCGCAAGGTTAGTCCATATTGCACACTGCTTTCACACGAAGCCCACAGATGCTCACTGTCAAGGTTGGCACACGTGCCAAAAGCTTCTTTCTGCAAAAGACATTGCTGAAGGTGAACTGATCATAATACGCAGTGTACAACAGGATGTCTTTGGCTCAGAAATTAGATGTATCGGTGACAAGAGGGACATTTCAAAAAACAGTCCAATTGCTAACCTAAACCCATTCATTGACAATGATGGCATGTTAAGGGTTGGTGGACGCTTAAACAAGGCTAAGTTCAGTGAGCAAGAACAGAATCCTCTCATTATACCTGCTCGCCATCACATCATAAGAGCTGCAGGCCTTTGGATTATAGGAGCAAAAAGACAGATTACAGCTACACTGGACAGCTGTGTTCAGGGCCGCAAACTGAGAGGTAAACACCAGCAACAGCAAATGTCAGATTTGCCAGCTGACAGGTTAAGTGCTGACCCACCTTTTACTCATGTTGGTCTGGATGTCTTTGGACCATGGATGGTAACAGCCCGCAGAACCCGAGGTGGCCATGCAAATAGCAAAGCGATGGGCAGTGTTGTTCACCTGCATGAGTGTGCGTGCAGTACACATTGAAGTTATAGAATCTATGGATACCTCAAGTTTCATCAAGGCTCTAAGACGATTCCTTGCCATCAGAGGACCAGTCAAGACAATAAGATCTGATTGTGGAACTAATTTCGTTGGAGCCTGCCGAGAGTTACAGCTCAACTCTAGGCCAATCCAAGACCTTTTAGCTGAAAAAGGCTGTACATGGATTTTCAATCCTCCTCATTCTTCCCACATGGGTGGTTCATGGGAGAGAATGATAGTCATCACACGGAAAATACTGGAGTCTATGCTTATGGACTTGAACTCCACAAGACTTACCCATGAGATTCTAACTACCTTCCTGGCAGAAGCATCTTCCATAATTAATTCAAGACCACTTGTTCCAGTGTCTACAGATCCAGAGACCCCAACCACCCTTACTCAGGCTACTCTTCTTACCCAGAAGCTTGGGTCTGTTCCTGTTCCACCTGATGACTTTAAAGCAGGACATCTGTGCTATGACCAGTGGAAGCGAGTACAAGACCTTGCCAACTGCTTCTGGAATCGTTGGAAGATGGAGTATCTTTCTACTCTGCAAGGACGCAGGAAATGGCAACGCCTGAACCCTAACATCCAAGTTGGAGATCTCGTTCTGCTTAAGGACCAGCAAGCTGAAAGAGTCGAGTGGCCTATGGGACTTATTGTAAAGAGCGTTCCTAGTGATGACGGTAAGGTACGTAAGGTGGAGGTGAAAGTTTCAAGACGAGACTGTAAAGACCTATCACGGAACTTATTTTGCTCTTGCCGTTTGGAGACTGAACTTGCTTACGTATGCTGTTGGATCCTACCTGTGACATCAGAAGAAAGTGTCTTGAACTTTAGTTGAAATAACTTGAAACCTTATATTAAGAGTTATTGTTATTGCATTATATGCAGGTTCTCCTTTATGTCTTTCAGGTCTTCAAGACATCAAAGCAAATTACATTGTTGTTTGCATAACTACCGTTATAATGTAAATAGTGACATTTACAATGCCAGACGGGGAGTGTGCCTCCCCAATGGGGCATAGAATATGTTATTAGCATTGTTAATAGATAAGAATTTATATAGTTTGTTTTCCCTTAATCATTTTCCTATGGACGTTTTATATTTAGTTCACATGCTGCCATCTAGTGACACTTTGCGGTAATGCACATGTTTTTATGTTCCTTTCTCTAATATCTACAACATTTCCTGTGTGTATATGCTCTACCCTTCTTGTTGGTCAGTACTTCCTGTGTCATGGCCACAGCTAACAGGCCACATGTAACAGGGACACGTGTGTTCCAGGGGTGTCACCTCCCCACAGTGTCAGCGGGCACGGCGCAGGGTACGGGTCTCCCTCCAGCCTGGCAGAACCACTGGCGCCCGGGTTGCAGGAGCGCATGCGCGAGGCGTGCGGCAGGGGG
>NW_017307272.1:452927-454925 GCF_000935625.1 Nanorana parkeri | reverse complement strand
GTCAGCGGGCACGGCGCAGGGTACGGGTCTCCCTCCAGCCTGGCAGAACCACTGGCGCCCGGGTTGCAGGTGCGCATGCGCGAGTCGTGCGGCAGGTGCGCATGCGCAGTACGCAGGCTGCGCGTGCATCCCCAGGAGCACGTGCATAGTGTGCCTGCACCTGTTTAGGCCTCAGATGTGGACCTAGCTGGGGGAGGTTCCCGTACACACCCATACCACCTCTCGCCTGCCATTGGCTCTTGTGAAGAGAAGCCTCCTAGTTGCCTCGGTGACGGGGGCGGACTTACACCCCCTGGCTATAAAAACCTGGCCAGAGCTCTGGCTTGTTGCTGAGTTATCTCATCCTGTGGTGTGATCTCCTAGCTCCCTGTACATGTGCCTTGCTTTGTTTCCTGACCCCCTTTATATGGACCTCCTGTTGCCGACATTGGACTGCCTTTCGCCCCTGAACCTTTGCTGCCTGCCTCGACTCGGATTGGACTTCACTTCTCTTTGGATTAACCCTTTTGTACCTCTGCCTTCGGACGCTTCAGGCCATTTCCAGCCAGTGAGTTCCACTTTGTTCTTCTGCCAAACCATTGGCACTCCTGATACCGCATAAATACTCATTCATCTGTTATGTCCTGACATCTGCTGTAACCTGTTGTTCAGAATAAAGCAACCTTGTGGATGAAAACGGTATTTGGTGAGTTCAGCTATCTGACAATGATTGTCCTCAGTGATTGAATCTGCTTATACAGGCCAGGCATAGAGGTCTCAGCAAGGGATATATCGCTATCACAACAATCGGAGTCAGAATAGGGACAATACCTCCCCCTGCTATTTCCTGCCTAGTGTTTTGCATACTAAAGTAATAAGCGTATCCACCATCTTGGGTTGTTGAGATTTCCTTATCTGAAGAAGAGGAGTATTCCCCCTCCGATAGTGACATGTCCTCCTCTGTATCCACTGAGGAATCATAATGAGAACTGGCGGTTCTCTGCCTCTTACGGGAATGGCTGGCTTGTTTCACTCCTTTAGCCACCGTCTGCATTTTGTCCATAGAGGATCTGGAAGACCCTGCAGCCTCATTCAAACAGCTTCCGCAGAGCTTTCTTCCCGCCATAGCTTTGGCATCACAAGAGCGGCATCTGTCAGATTTGCCTTTTTTCTTTCCTGAAGATGCAGAGGACTCTTATCTCCACGGGGCTAAATAAAAAAATACCAACTTGATATTAGCCTTAAAAAATGCACTCTTTTTATTTTTTTATTATACATCTCTAACCTAGGCTCCCTTGATTCAGACCCGTGAGGTGAGGTACGGCATTCCATGTTGCTTTAGCAGGAAAATAGCAGAGAAGCTGCCCTTCATCCCCTTTTAATTTTGCGCCAAAATCAGAGACTCATATAATGTCATGATGACTCCGCGCATGCACAGTAGAGCCGCGAAGCCGCTACTGCCCACATCCACCTGCCCTCAACTCGGAAGAGCTGCCGGAGCTCCAGTGCAGATGCGGGGGGATGGTTACAATTCCAACCAGTCTAGGTAAGATACCACTGCCTACCAGAGCTTACCTGACCCGAGGAGAAGCTGAGACCGGAACACAAAATCCCTCGGTTTCCATACCATGGCCGCTACCCCCAGGGTCACCGCAGGCCTCTTGCAGGTAGAAGGAATTGGCTTCAGCTTCCTCAAGGGGACACCCCTGCCTGGGGCCAAGACTTGAGGGCCCCACAGGCAAGAGAGGCTGAACTCCCCTGCGGCAAAGTATTGCATATAAACATATAATTAAAATAACAAAAAGAAAAATTTTCCCTCGAGGGAAAAAACACTATACTCCCTGTCCCAGGGGAACAGGAACAAAAAAAGACAGGGGAGCTCAGGTGAAGGAGGTGCTTATATGGGCTAAAGGGTGTTGGGCTTTTAACCCTTTGTGTTCCTGTTACCTAGGGCAAATGGGAGCTAACCAATTTGTCAGCGCTGCCATAGGATATGGCCAGGAAATATACATCAAGATA
>NW_017307272.1:430962-452864 GCF_000935625.1 Nanorana parkeri | reverse complement strand
AGCCATTGGTTTGTATGGCACCATGAATAATATTCTGAAAAGTATACAGCTACCACTTTAGAAATACATAAGCGCATTTTCTATTTATAGCACTGGTTTTGGAGCCCACAACAATGGCTGTTCAAAAAATACCTGCAGAGTATGACACTCGAAGTGCTGCTGAAATTGCCCCCACTCAGTTAACAGGTGAGTCTTTTGTTGCCATTTGCAGCTACTCTATTTCCTGCCTAGTGTTTTGCATACTAAAGTAATAAGCGTATCCACCATCTTGGGTTGTTGAGATTTCCTTATCTGAAGAAGAGGAGTATTCCCCCTCCGATAGTGACATGTCCTCCTCTGTATCCACTGAGGAATCATAATGAGAACTGGCGGTTCTCTGCCTCTTACGGGAATGGCTGGCTTGTTTCACTCCTTTAGCCACCGTCTGCATTTTGTCCATAGAGGATCTGGAAGACCCTGCAGCCTCATTCAAACAGCTTCCGCAGAGCTTTCTTCCCGCCATAGCTTTGGCATCACAAGAGCGGCATCTGTCAGATTTGCCTTTTTTCTTTCCTGAAGATGCAGAGGACTCTTATCTCCACGGGGCTAAATAAAAAAATACCAACTTGATATTAGCCTTAAAAAATGCACTCTTTTTATTTTTTTATTATACATCTCTAACCTAGGCTCCCTTGATTCAGACCCGTGAGGTGAGGTACGGCATTCCATGTTGCTTTAGCAGGAAAATAGCAGAGAAGCTGCCCTTCATCCCCTTTTAATTTTGCGCCAAAATCAGAGACTCATATAATGTCATGATGACTCCGCGCATGCACAGTAGAGCCGCGAAGCCGCTACTGCCCACATCCACCTGCCCTCAACTCGGAAGAGCTGCCGGAGCTCCAGTGCAGATGCGGGGGGATGGTTACAATTCCAACCAGTCTAGGTAAGATACCACTGCCTACCAGAGCTTACCTGACCCGAGGAGAAGCTGAGACCGGAACACAAAATCCCTCGGTTTCCATACCATGGCCGCTACCCCCAGGGTCACCGCAGGCCTCTTGCAGGTAGAAGGAATTGGCTTCAGCTTCCTCAAGGGGACACCCCTGCCTGGGGCCAAGACTTGAGGGCCCCACAGGCAAGAGAGGCTGAACTCCCCTGCGGCAAAGTATTGCATATAAACATATAATTAAAATAACAAAAAGAAAAATTTTCCCTCGAGGGAAAAAACACTATACTCCCTGTCCCAGGGGAACAGGAACAAAAAAAGACAGGGGAGCTCAGGTGAAGGAGGTGCTTATATGGGCTAAAGGGTGTTGGGCTTTTAACCCTTTGTGTTCCTGTTACCTAGGGCAAATGGGAGCTAACCAATTTGTCAGCGCTGCCATAGGATATTAACATATACAAAATATATAGATCTATAGATCTATATATATATATATACATATATATAGATCTATAGATCTATATATTTTGTAGCTGTTGTGAGCCATTGGTTTGTATGGCACCATGAATAATATTCTGAAAAGTATACAGCTACCAGTTTAGAAATACATAATCGCATTTTCTATTTATAGCACTGGTTTTGGAGCCCACAACAATGGCTGTTCAAAAAATACCTGCAGAGTATGACACTCGAAGTGCTGCTGAAATTGCCCCCACTCAGTTAACAGGTGAGTCTTTTGTTGCCATTTGCAGCTACAACACTTGTTTCCATTGATTATTTATAAAATAACAATTTATAACTTGTTTTTTCCTGCATAGAAACCAATGAGTGTAAAATGATCAGGAATTTGTGTGGGCATGGAGAGTGCATTTCTACTCCTAATGGATTCTACTGCAGTTGCCACCCTGGGTACTATCCTGATCCTGAGAAGAAGGTTTGTATAGGTAAGCCACAAAATACATTTGAAACTAAAATAGGTAATGATGCAGTTTCTATTTAGGTATTCTATACTATGTGTTCTGATAACCTTAGCATATTTATTCATGTCCACTTCCTTCAACTTGGAACTACAATTGCCAATTATTTTATAGAGTTGACACATACAGAGGCGAGTACAGTGTGGATCTTTACTTTTGCAATTTGACTATTTAAAGTTTAAGAATGAACAAAGTGTACCTTGTATTTCCACATAACTTTGCTCTTGTTATTAGCTTGCTTAGAGTGTACAAATTTTGCACACACAATGACACGCTAAAACTGCTGTAAGCACATACAGTAACTCCAAAATGATAGTCCTCAAACTGATGGGAAACCATAACTTGAAAAGGAGGTTTCTCAAACTCTTTGGCACATTTTGAAGGAATACAATAGTTCTCACATTCCAGGAGGCATCCAGCCATACATTTACAGTACATTGCTGGAGCAGTGCAGTTTGAAATTCATCAGACAAATTTGCCCTCATAGTACACCTTGAACATTTTTCTTTTAAAGGCTCATTCTTGCTCACCACCAGGGTTGTGGTGCTGTTGGTGAGGAGGGAATAAAAATGTAGGCAGGCTTCCTCAACACTGGGGTGTATTTATTTCAGTGAAAGATCCCCAAAATATTGTATGGAGTACCTGAACAGTATTTAAACACTTTCACTAAGTCCAATTTTTTTGCAAGAAGAGAAATTAAGTAAAAGCAGCATCAGATTACTGAAAATGCCCCCAAAATATTGTAGAGCCTATGTGCACAGTATTTGAACACTTTCCTTAAACCATTTTTTCAACCAGACCAACACCAGCCAGCTATTGATAAAATAAAAATCAACATTACAGTATATATATTTCACTGAAAACCCCCCCAGAATATTGTAGTGAGATAGTGCACAATCTTTAAACACTTTTATTAGGCCACTAATTCAATAGGATCCCCACCATCCAGCTTTTCATAAAAAAAAACAACATTAGTGTGTATTTATTTCAATGAAAAAAGTTGTAGAAAATATTGTAGTAACTACATGCAAAATATTTGATCACTTTAATCACTTTGACTAGGCCACATTTTGAACAGGACAGACAGAGGCCAGCATTTCATATGTATTTCACTATGTATTGACTATGTATACAGTATTTAAACACTTTTATTAGCCCACTTTTTGAACAGACATCAATCGGCTTTAAATCAATAAATCAACATTATAGGTTATTTATTTAGCTGAAAATGGCTTCCAAAGTATTGTAGTGACTACATGCACAGTATTTAATCACGTTTCTTAGGTTTTATAGACCCCATTTCGAACAGGAGAGACACAAATCAGTTTTTCATTAAATAATGAATATTAGAGTGTATTTGACTGAAAAAAACCCACCAGAATATTGTACTGACTATGCATACCGTATTTAAGAACTTTTACTAGGCCGATTTTTTAAAAAATTCTTTGTTTATTGAAAAGCAGAAAATAGTGTCACAGACGCTTCGGGCGACACTTCGGTAACCATGCCTCAAGCCGCCTATGTCCCTCTTGCAGTCATCCATCCATCCTGCAGGAGCCAGGCTCTGTCTCTCTTAGGACTGCAGCCATCCATGCACCCTGTCACTGCTGGAGCCTCTCCATGCTCGTTTGCGCCGAGCCATTGCTCTAGCACTGCACCTGCCTCAGGAGAAGCCTTGCAGCTCGCTTAACCAAGTATAACCTGGAATATTGCACAGTTCACACTTGCCTTCCTTGTTTCTACCCTGTGTTACCGAATCAGGAATTCCTGGAATAATAACACAAGCACTCCTCGCCTACTGGAATGTCCACGATTAGCCTTACCAGTTCAACTCAACAGCTCCTATACCGGCTAACCGCAAGTATCCCTCTCCTATTATCCTCCAATACCAACCGTATAACATTATCCTAAAACTTACTGCAACCTGGTTGTTTGCTATACTAAAGGCTTTTGCTGTGTTAGTGATCCAACCCTGCATCTATATAAATATATATACCACCACAACTGTTATTGCATCTTAAATGTGTACCTATTTGAAGGAATATGGAGACACTGTGAATACCTGGACTTACTCACTAAATATATTCATGCTTTATTTATTTAGGAACACATCCTATATCATGTATACCATATAATTGACTCAGTATGAAGTAATACTTGCAGTTGTTACTATTGCTAAAGACTCTTGTGATAATTGGTTACCCCTCTGTAGCTTAGATCCATATCAGGTATATCTGATAAATTGTAACGTGTGGTTAAGAGCGTTACGGATAGAAACATTCAGGGTTCAAAATATGCAAGTTGCAACAGGCCTCAGGAAGGTCAAAACGGATACAGCCAAAAACTTTCCCAAAACAGACGTAATACAAGTAAGATGGATTACAATATGTAGCTAACAAAACTGCAGAGAAAATTATACAAGACAACAGGTTAAATGAATAGGAGATACTTAAGCAGCGAATGAACTGGTCAAGTATCCATAATAACTAATGTCACCATATTGTGCAGAAAGAACCATAGAGAATATGAACATTCTATACGTATATTAAACCAAGGAAGCATAAAATCTGATATGCTATTGAGTAATGAGAAGTACGGGCTCCCACCACCCCTCAACCTGAAAAAAAGCAGACAACCAAACTGATGAAAAGGGAATACCCAATAGGGAAGGATGGGGCCCAACTAAAGTTTGGTAACTCCTGGACTAAAGTAAACAGAGACAGGACAGTAAAGAATAGTGCAGAAGACCAGAAAATGTGGAAGCATCCAGAAGAGATCCCCTGGGGTCCCACCCTCCTATCCCCGCTAAAACCATAGATACCACTCAACGAGGTGATGGGGAGTCTGGCAACACCTGCTAATAGGCAGAGGTAAATTTATAATTAAACCATGGCATCTAAGTGGATTTAAACTTTTCCTCGGTATTGTGCAAAGAAGCTGTCAAGAGCACACAGTATCCCAGAAAGGGGAAAGAGCTAAACAGTACCAAAAAAATGTGTGACATAGTACCCGTGGCCAAACCACATCTCCAACAGGTAAATGGAATAGATCTATCAATTTTATATAAAATGTTTTGGACCCTATACCATCGCACTAATATCTTGTAACCCAGGTCCTGGTACCTACTTGCCATGGAAGACCTGTGGGCCAGGGACAATGCCACATGCCTCTGTTGATCTGTGAAGGTCTTACCCAGCTCAGCCTTCCATTTCCTTATGAACGGCGGACAAAAAGTCTCAGGTGGCGCAGCGAGTAGCTTATAAAGCATTGACAGAGAATGACGAACAGGTTAGCCCTTGTGACACACCGACTCGAAGGCCGTTTCAGATTTGATACAAACTCCAAATGTCTAATTGCCGGGAAAGTAGGTTCCGAACCGCCTCCTGTGACATTCAAGTCCCATCCCCAATGAGATCCACCATATATAGTAAAATAGTAACATAGAAACTTGCATACCGTCAACAGGTGGCGAAACCTCTGTGGGAATTTGAGAGGAAGGTCACGGCAGGTCACTCAAAGGGGCTCGAGATTCCATCAGCTCCATAGTCACCCATCTCTTGTGTTGGGAGTTACAGCTCCAGTCAACCAGATGATTAAGGCTGGATGAGGCCCCATTCTGCTTGAGAAGGGTCAAGAGACAATATGCCAGCCTGGGATGTCTACGTGCCCACACAAACCAGATAAATTGTTGTCGGAGCTGGGAAAAGAATTGCTAGGGTAATTTGATTGGGAGAGCTTGCTGCATGCAAAGAATCCTATGCTGCACTGTCATTTTGAGAGCAGCACAGCATCCAAACCAAGTCAAGGTAAGTTCCTGCCACTAAGTTAAATCCATCTTAGTCTTCTCTCCTTTTTTCTCTCTTATATATCAGCAATCATTAGAAATAAAACGGAAAGTTTGGCTGCCAAAGGGAGCTATGCCCCCCTCTATTGTGTATAGTTGTCACACTACCCTCTGCCATGATCTGGCACGGGGTTTAGCCTCCTGCCCCAGGTGCTCAGCTCCCTGCCAATCCAATTGACAATAGTTCTCAAGTATGGTTAAGGGGAGAACTGAAATGCCGGGAAATGGCATTATGTATTGTGTTATAATACAATGTATCCTATATATGGGGTACAGTGCATTTTGTTTGTTTAATGTCCTAAGGGGTGATGGGAGATTTTTCCTGTGTTTATGTATGGTTTTCTTTTTTCGATGTATCTTTTTTTGAACTATGCCCTAATACCTAATTTGGAATATATGATGGAGAAAGGGGTTGATATGTACAAAGGATGACGGTGAATATATTATCCTATAATGTAAGTGGGCTTAACACCCCACCAACTATATAGGGAACCAAAACAACACTCGGGCCATATAGTATTACCAGATTATATACATGTTTTTATACTCAATGGTACTACAGCCTTTCAGATATGAGAAAAAGGAAAGTGGTTGCCATTGGTATACATAAGAGCAGTGGCGTAACAACCGGGGGTGCGGGTGGGGGGGGGGCGAAAAAAATGTTCTGCCCCGGGCGCCCATACCTCTGGTTACGCCACTGCATAAGAGCATACCTTTCCAGTTGACTGATATAATAGCAGATATATATGGGAGGTATTTGATCTTAAAGGGTTCAATAGGAAATACAGTGGGGGGAATTTATCAAGTGAGCTGCTCCAGTTTTCAGTGACAAATTTTCCACGTTATTTGCACCTTATTTATCAATGCAGTCTAAGCCTTGATAATAAATGTCATTTTCATTAGACATGTTGGGGGGAATTTATCATAGCAATTGCGAGTGTTTGAACTTGCACGGAATATATTTGCACCAGATTTATCAAGCTAGTGTAATGTTGTTGATAAATGAGGTTTAGTAGACTCCAGGAAAAAATACTTCTAACTTCAGGCAAAAAGCTTAACTGTCGTATCTTGAGTAAGTGGTCACGGGGACTTCTTAAGTTGTGACTGTTTTCTTAGGTGATGCTCCAGTTTCATACAGCCCCGGAACAAGAGCAGACGAAAACAGGTGCAAAAAACATGCAGTTGAAAAAGTAGTGCAAGCTCTGAAGAAAACAGGTGCAAAACAGGGGCAAAAAACATGCAATTGAAAATGTATTGCAAGCTCTGAAGAAAACAGGTGCAAAACACATGCAAAAAACATGTGCAGTTGGAAAAGTAGTGCAAGCTTTGGGCAAAACACGTGCAGTTGGAAAATTAGTGCAAGCTCAGGTGAAAACAGGGGCACATGTTAAAAGACAGATTTGCACATTAAAAAATGATCTAAGAGGCTAAAACTGCCGTAATTGCTTTGATAAATACCCCCCAGTGTGTACTCTTGTGAATGTGTACTGTCCTAATCAAGGCCAAATTAAATCTCATACTCAATTCTTCTCTAGCTTATCAAAATTTGCGTCTGGCTTATTGATAGTGGGAGGAGATGTCTTATGTGGCACTAGAGCCTAGTTTAGATACCTCAATAGGACATTTAAATTTGCTAGTTCGAAGAGATTATATAAAATGCGATTTATGGATGCCTGGAGACTTACATCCAAGGGATAAGAACTTTTCTTATTATTCCATGGTACACAATTCCTATTCTCGGCTAGATGTGATTTTCATGAGTCATTACCACTTGGAATGTTTAAAAGCTGCCTCTATAGCGGAAGCTACCATCTTGGACTACTACTGCTACTCATTGTCGATGATGATTGTTGACATCTACAGCATTTACTAGAAGCCTGTGGGAAAATTGCATGCAATTTGGCTGGGCAACGGTACCACCTTGTTAAGATTTTAAAATGTCCTTCCTGTAATTGACACCGAAAAGCTTATGTGTCAATGCATATAGTTTTATCTGTTCTCTATCCGAGAACCTGTAATTCAGTTCTCTTTCCAATTCCCTTTTATAATATGGTATCTTTGCAGTTACTAATAACAACAATATGTTAGACCAAAACTACATGTTGTGGTGCCCTTTCTCTCAGGCACAGTTTTTCCACTGATGCCATTTCTCTATCTGTCTGCCCCCTGCTCTAAACCATTTTATAAAAGTCTTGAAATTGAAAGTATCTCATCCATTGTCCCCCTCCTTTTAGTTGCTTCCCCAATCAATTAAGTATAAGATTTCAACCCATCCTCAGTCAAAGTCAGATAAAAAGGGGGGACAGTTCATTCTTACTCCACATAAATATTTTTTGTACCTCTGCTCCTGGCATGAACTCCGGAATATCCAGGACAGGAGTCAAAGGGCAATAATATGCAGAAATCTTGATAAGTGCATCCCATACTTTTAACATAGGGGGCAGACACACAGGGAGATTTTTACTAGAAGGTCGTAAGGATGGAACAATCCATGGTAATGTTACTAATAACATAGAAGAGATATATGCTTCTAGCTGCACCCACAATTTACATGACCTATTGTATATTATATATATATTAAATGTGTCATCAGCGCTGGCTTATAGTAAAGTTCTACATTGGGCAGTCCTAAACCCTGGCACAGTCCCCCCCATTTATACCTAATTAATGATGTTCACAGCTCTTGAAAAAATTTCCTCTGAACCATGATAGGTACTGTCTGAAATATATACATAAGGCGCAGCAGGATATCTATCTTATATAGCACTGCCCTACCAAACCATGTATGTTTAAGTTTCCCCCACCTCTGTAGTTTCTGATTTATAGTTATCAACAATGGTTTATAGTTTAGGTCAGGCCTCAAAATTTCCACTCGTCCCCTCGCAATTGGCGAGTGAAAATTGCGCGGGGGCGAGTGGAATGTCATCCAGGGGGTGCGCCGCTGGCAGGACCAGGGATGGGACACTACCACCGGGGCGATTTCTCACTTCTGTTCCCTCTTCTCCGGCTCAGCCGCTGCAACTACAGAGCGGCCGAGGAGGAGAAGAGAGAACAGAAGCGAGCGATCGCCGTGGCGGTAGTGTCTAGTCAGTGGCGGATCCGGGGGGAGGCAATTGTCCCTCCCCCGTATATAGAGCCGCCCCCTGCCTCTCCCACCCGCGGTAGTAGTGACAGGAGCACATCCCTGCACAGCGGCCGGGACATACAGCTGTCAAGCTGTCACAGAGTTAACTGCGGTTCAGTGCAAAAAACCGGCACACTACAAGTACAATGCCGTTTTTTTTACACTGAACCGCAGTAAACTCTGTGACAGCTTGACAGCTGTATGTCCTGACCGCTTTGCGGGGATCATAGGCGTTGCCCGTTGCCTCCCCCCTGGTGCACCCCGCCCCGCCTATTCCCCACAAAAGTGGCCGCTTCTGCTGAAGCTACGATCTCCTGTCAGCTCTGCTCTGCCGCTACAAGGGACGAGGGAAGCATCGCCTTACAAGCTCCTCGGCAGCCTGTATGTTCCTCCACCCACCTCTGCTGCAATTGGCTGGGAGTGCAGCACCATCATTGGCTGCCTGGGTATTTTCAGCAGAGTGGGAAGGGACCTGCAGAGGAGGCACAACAAGGCTGCTTGGGGCATCACATGGAGGAGACATCGAGGCTCCCCCCACCACCACGCGGAGAGGAAGAAGAGGGCATGAGGACAGAGCACATTACCACTGTAAGTCGTGTTTCAATCTTACACCGCTGACCTCCGCACTGCATCACATTACTGACCTCCGCACTCTGCGTCACCTTACTGACCTCCGCACTCTGCGTCACCTTACTGACCTCCGCACTCTGCGTCACCTTACTGACCTCCGCACTCTGCTTCACCTTACTGACCTCTGCACTGTCACGTTACTGAACTTCACACACTGCATAACATTACTGACCTCCACACTGCCTCACATTACTGACCTCCGCACTGCATTACATTACTGACCTCCACACTGCATTACATTACTGACCTCCGCACTCTGCCTCACATTACTGACCTCCGCACTCTGCATTTATTATTATCACTCTCTCCCTCCGCCACTCTGCTGGGCCCGGCCGGCCACAACAAACAATCGGGACCCAAAGCAGAGGCTGCACTGTAGTCAGTCAAATTAGCCCGCGCTGGGGCTTTGCAGCTGTCTAATTTGTGTGAGTACAGACCGCCCAAGGCTGGCAGCGGCGGAAACATCCCAGAAAGAGAGGCCAGGTGAGTGTGTTGTACCCCGGGGGAGATGGGGAGAGCCAGGGGGCAGTGGACACATAGGCGGTGAGAGAGGAAAGGGATGGCACAGTAGCAGTGGAGGAGCCAGATGGGGGGGCAGTGGATGCAGCGGCGGTGGGAGAGGAAAGGGGTGGCACAGTAGCAATGGAAGGGCCAGATGGGGGGGCAGTGGACACAGAGGTGGAAGAGGAGAGAGACGGGCACAGTAGCAGTGGAAGAACCAGGTGGGGGGCTTATTTTCTGGCATTGCCCCTCATGAGACTAGACTCTGGATCCGCCCCTGTGTCCCGTATCCTGGTCCCGCCGGCGGCGCACTCCCTCAATGACATTCACAGTTTGACTGTCTTCCCTGTGGCTGTCTTCTGCATCTTTCTCTGCCCACCACTGCTGCCAGGCTGGGAGGAAGACTGCAGACACAGTGAGTCTTTCTGTTATATACAAATCATTATTGCAATTGGATGCCGCTCAATAACCCACATTTTTTGAGCAGTGGGAGGAAAAGTTGGGATCAGCATTACCAGATTCCCAAAAAGTATGTGCTCATATATGGTGGCATTGCTCTACCATCAAAACACACTGGCAGACCTTACTCGACCATATCTGCTCTATACAGAGTATGCCTTTCAGGCTGAACCCATGGGCTATGTTATTTCATAGTGTGAAAGAGTCAGTCAGCTGGTATCAAAGGTCTATTATTCCACATTTATTAAATGCCACAAAGTCAACTATTCCCTTTTATTGAAAGCAGAAGGAGATGCCTCCATTGAGAAGATGGTTTCAAAAGATAGATCAAATTTGCATGTTAGTGGAGATGATCCATAGAGATAGAAAGGAGCATGTGTGTATTACAAGATCTGGTCTTGCTGGATAAACTATAAAACAACGGAGTCTTATATGAGGGTAATGTTAACTTCTGAATTAGAAGGCTAAGAAGTTAAAATCCTTGGCTGTTTATTTTGGAGTCAATGCAATAAAGTGGATTAAAAGGGGTACAGGGTTACTTCAAGATTATAAAAAAACAAGTATGTATATGCCTAAAGAATAATAGGGCTAGGGCATAAGTCCGGGAAGGGATTGTATTTCTTTTATTTTATTTTTTTCTTTCTCGTGGATGGCTGTGTGTTTTTGAGAGGATTTTTTAACAAATCGGTACAAATGGTATAACAAAAAAGATGAGGGGGAAGATATAGGAGACTTTTTTTTTCTCTTCACCTGGGCAGGCACAAATTAGGCTAATACAGGTGAAACTCTAATAATTGGAATATCATGCAAAAGTAATTGCAGTAAGTGCTGCAAAAGGGGCCCAAACCAAGTACTGAGTACATATGCATGTTTGTACTTTTCAGAGGTCTGAAATTGTTCTATGTACAATCCTTCTTTTATTGATTGCATGTAATATTCTACTTTTTTTGAGGTTGTGGATTTGGGGTTCTTGGGGTTTTCACGAGCTGTAAGCCATAATCATCACAATTATGACAAATCACGGCTTGAATTATCTTGCTTTGCATGTAATGAGTCTATCTCATATATTAGTTTCACCTTTTAAGTTGCATTAGTGAAATAAATGAACTTTGCACAATATTCTAATTATTAGAGTTTCACCTGTATAACAAATGCCCCATGTACAAGTATAGATATATCACATATATCAGATGGGGAAACAGGGGACAAGTATGTGCTATATGCATAAGTGTATATAAATATTTATTCACACAGATGGCCACATAAACAAAAGGAGTTTTGACACATATTTAGTACACATACTTCACAATTATGATGTGGTTATAGGTCTAGGAATTAGAAATATATTTTTACACTGAAGGGTACACTAATCAGGGTGGTATAATAAATATCACATATACAAGTATGTATACTCTACACGACAGATGGGGAATATAAGGGATATATATATGCAACATATACTGTATATAAGAGGGATGTAAATAATAGGATCTTTCTTTCTTTCTCCCTACTTGGGATAAAAATACAAAGAAAGCGCCATAGTCATAAACTTCATGGATAGTATAGTAGTATTAAAACGACATAATTTGTACTGAGGGATAAGATTATAAAGTAACGTGGATCAGAAGATGTTATGTGATATTGTGTGTTTGTTTGAGTTATATGTACAAAGTTTGTTTTTCCTTTTTGTGTTACTTAAAAAATGCAATAAATATTTAACAAAAAAAACCCCATCTTAGTCTTGGCCAACATGGGAGCAAAATTCTCTGCAAACAACTGGTACAAGTCCGCAGTAATATGCGTGCCCACATACTTAATGTATCGTCTCGCCCACCAAAAGCGGAAAGACACTTTAACCTCGTCGTAAAAGCGATGGAGGAGTGTGGTCCGGATATAAAAAAAGATCAGGTGGTCAGCATAAGCTGCTAGTTTGTGCAAACTAGAGGGCAGGAATAAGCCAGATATGGAGTCGTCTGCCCTGAGCGAGCACAAAAAAGGCTCCAACGGCAGTATAAAGATAAGAGGCGACAAGGTACATCCTTGGCAGGTGCCATTGGAGATGGCAAAGTAGTCTGAATGAGTTTCATTTATGTTAACTGCAGCGGAAGGAGACGAATATAACGACGAAATCCATGTACGCATGTTGACCTCCAGACCAATATGACGAAGGGTGGATTGTATGAACTGCCAATCCACCCTGTTGAAAGCTTTTTCCACGCTGATGGATAAAAGCATCAGTGTGCATGCATGTGTACGAGCAGAATGGATCTCATTTAAGACCCTGATAGTGTTGTCTCGTGCTTCGCGGGAAGAGACAAATCTGACTTGGTCAAAATGGAAGAGGGCACTAATATAAGGCAAAATCCGATTGGCTAACATTGTAGCAAATAGCTTTAAGTCTACATTGAGAAGGGCTATCGGACAATAGCTACTGCATTGAGAGGGATCCTTATCAGCTTTCGGAATTACTGTAATGTGTGCCCTCAAGGAGTCTGGAGATAAGGGGACACTGTCAGCAATGGCATTACGAGCGGAGAGAGAAGAGATTCAAATTGTCGGTAGTACAGCAAAGTGAACCCGTCAGGTCCAGGCACCTTCCCTGCTTTAGTTTGTTTAATAGCAGAGGCCAATTCCTCAGACGTAAGGGGAGATTCTAAAAGATCCCTGACAACTGGCTTGAGAGAGAGAGCATCCTTGACCGTCCAAGATAGATCTCTATGCGTCGCAATCGTTACACCGCCTTGGACGAGGAAGCAATAGGTTGCAGATTATACAAACGGCTATAGAAGTCTTTAAATTTCACCGCAATGTCATTAGACAGGGACAATTGCATACATGAGTGAGAGATGACATGAGTAAGGAAATGTTTTGATTGTGCACCCCAAAGCGCCCTGGCCAATAACCTCCCTGGCTTATTGGAGAATTCATGCGCCTACCGGTCACCAAGCATTGTTTCGAGCATTGAAATAACAAGGAATTCAAAGTTTTGTGAGCCTGTTGAAGAACAATCTGGGAAGCCACAGCCAATGTACGCTTGTGCCTAGTCTCCATATGTGGGATACGGACCAGCAGTTGGGCTATCTGATCTGATCACTCCTTCCTACGATGAGCACCATGTATGATGAGGATGCCACGGACCATGCATTTATGGGCTTCACAGATCGAGATGGGGCTAGGTACAGAAGAAACATTACAGGCAAAGTAGTTTTGTATCACTCTGTCCATGTCCGCCTGCATCACTGGATACTGGGGGAGGGATTCGTTAAGGCTCCACGAAGGTTTGGCAAAACGAAGGTGGCAGCAAATCCAACACTAAATGGATAGGGCATGGTCAGACAATAGAATATTATCAATCAAGGCTGATTGCACCACAGGTAGGTCTTTATGTTGGACAAAGAAGTGGTCTAGGCCAGAGTAGGTCCAATGAGTTGGGGAGACATATGTGTCCCACAGGTGCAGAAACGGCAAAGCATCCACAAGGTGAAGAACGTGTAATTCCGCCTTGAGCTTCTTAAGGAAGGAATAAGCAGTAATGAAGCTAGACATTCCGTTACCCGGGGCAAAGACTTAGAATTGCCCCCCCAGAAGTTCTCCATACAATGGAGAGCGCAGGAGCGGGTCTAAAGACACTGATCCACCATGGAGGTCCGCCACCCAGCAATACATTATACAGCAATGCAGAATACCACCAGCTACAGAGGACATACAAATCCCAGCAATACATTATACAGCAATGCAGAATACTACTGGCTATAGTGGACTACAAATCCCAGTAATAAATTATACAGCAGTGCAGAATACCAAATGCTGTAGAGGACTACAAATCACAGCAACACATTATACAGCAATGCAGAATACCACCAGCTATAGAGGACAACAACTCCCAGCAACACATTATACAACAATGCAGGATGCCACCAGCTATAGAGGGCTACAAATCACAGCAATACATTATACAACAGCGCAGAATACCACCAGCTATAGAGGACTACAAATCCCAGCAATACATTATACAGCAGTGCAGAATGATATGAAGCTTCATACACTGTGTTGGTCCACAGTGGTGACCTGATGTCAGTAGTAATGCAGAGGTCAGTGGTGTAACGCAGAGTGCATAGGTCAGTGGTGTAATGCAGAGTGCAGAGGTCAGCGGTGTGACGCGGAAAGAACATAGACTTACAGTGCACATAGTTAATCTAATCCTGGTGTTCTGCCCTCTTCCTCTCCAGTGGTGGTGGGGGGAGCAGCCACGTTTCCTGATTGTACAACCTCCTTGTATAGCCGGCCATTGTTAGTTCTACACTCTCCCTCCTATAGCAGCTGAAGTGGGCGGAGGGAGGTGCAGATGGCTGCCGAGGAGCCTGATCAGTGTAGCAGGCACCTACAAAGGCAGCCGAACCGCGTCTTCTCCGCCTCGGCTGCTGCAGCTACAGAGCGGTCGAGAGGGTAGAGCTAAGCAGAGTGAATGCCGCTGGCGGCAGCGGCAGCAGCATTCTTAAACTAGTTTCCCTCCGTGGATTTTCCACTGGATCTGCCGGTGGCACCCCCCCCCCCTGAGTAATATAAGTGAAATGCCCCACAAGACACATCCAAGAGGAGGTTTAATGGCAAATAGGGGGTCCATGGCAAAATTAAAGTCCCCACCTAGTATCAGGGACCCTTCCATAAATTCAAGAAGGGAAGAAACAACTAAACGAAGAAATAACAATTGGTCTGAATTGGGTAGGTACACATTCGCTAAGGTGACTAGTGCGATCTCACCCACCCGACCCTTCACAAACAGGAATCGACCCTCAGAGCCCTGTTTAAGATCGAGCTGGCACCAAGCAAATTATTTGGCAAATATACTTACTCCTTTAGATTTTGAAATAGGAGAGGCGGAATGATATGCCACGGGAAAGTCACGATTGTGTAGTTTGGGAATCTGACCTTGTTTAAAGTGTGTTTCCTACAAGAAAACTATTTTTCAGGTCCACAAGGAGCCTAGAACATTTTTTGGTATGTTCAATCCATTACCATTGAGGGAGGAAAGTTTAAGTAAACCCCCAGCGGGGGGACAAGGGCAGGACCCCCTAGGTGGTAACAAGGCCATATAGGCCTGAAAGCCAAGACAAAAGCACAGAGAGGAAAGCAGAAGTCTATAAAAACAAAGCACACACACAAGAGAAAAACAGACCTCAAGGAGAGGGAATAGGGTGAGAAATGACCAGAAAAGAAAGAGAGTGAAGCCAGGAAAAGAAGCAAAGAAACTCTGCAAAAGAGAAAGGAAACAGAGAAGTGACAGTTCTACCAGAGAAAACCATTAGTCAGACCCGACTACCCAGCTCTAGAAGGAAAGAGACCACCTACTCGGGGAAAACCTACGGGTAGGATAACCCTGATATCAGTGCAAGGCCCAAACCGGAGGTGTGGGGGATTGACTGGGGAGACCATGATATGGAAACAGGTGCCCATAACTTAGCAAAGAACACAAAGAGGAGAAACCCCCCCCCAGCATGGGGAACTAAACCCAAATCATATGCCCAGCCCACAGTCACTATAACTTAGAGTAACCTAGTCCTGCACCCAAACCCTCCTGCATCCCATGCAGACCTGTCCCCCTGGAGCCCGATACGTGGAAAGGGCACACATGCTAAAATGCCCTACGCCAAGGTCTGGAAAATTCCAACCCATCTGGGCTGCTCACAGAGAGACCTCCTTTACCAGCCATAATACAGGATAGCTCACAGACATCTAACGTTAAAATACTAAATATTGCAGCAATGGAACATAAAATAAAAGTTGCATATAGCCAAAAATACCATAGAGAAAAAAGGCAACGTATCATAAGTGCAACATATCATAAATGCCCCCTTGAATGTCACCCAGGAAACCGAGCAAACAGATTACTTGGGTAAGCAACAGAGAGTCCCTGGGATAAGAAGGCCAGATCACCTGCCCGGAATGACAAGGAATAAGGAAGATCAGCACATCATTGGTAATGAGAGGACTCGTAAAGTGCACCATCCTGAAGGTCGCTGAAATAGGGGCAAAGACAGGGGCAAAGACGAAATCCAGTCCCGAGAGAGCCTTGCAAATCCTAGGCCGCCAAACAAGAAATTGGGGCAGGCTTCCAGGCATCATAATACTCAAATGGGCTCGGATAGGGCCATAAAGGAGTACAGAAAAATAATTCACAGTTCACTGGAAGCAAAATCTCTAGAAGGAGGATACGAAGGATAAGATCTCTGGCGCTTCCTGGGTCCGTGAGCAGGCCTGGGTGAAAACAGAAACTTCTGCCAACTTCAGGAAAGCAAAAAGAGCTGGAAGCTGATCAGGAGAATGCAACTGGAAGGTGCGGTTCACACGATTAACTATTAGATTAAATAAGTGCCCCCAACGGTAAGTAGCATCATCCGCTCGGATGATATCCAACACCGGCTGCAGGACGCAGTGCATGCGAAGTGTGTGGTGGGATAAGTCCGGCATGACCTGTATCCTGGCCCCATTAAAGTCCAGTGGGCCCTTTTCCAAGCTTGTCGGTGGATCTCCTCTTTAGTAGAGTAGAAATAGACCCGGCATAAAACATCTCGTGAGAGGCCCGGTGCTGAGGAACCAGAACCCTGTGCCCTATCTACTCTGTCCAGCTCCAGGCCTGTTGTAGGCAGCCTGTCTATATAGTGGTTAAGGACAGCCAAAACCGTGGAATGCAGATCTGGACCTGAAGTGGCTTCAGGGACCCCCTTCAAGCGTAACTTGTTCCAGTGGTTCCTGTTTTCATTGTCATCAGCCTGAAGGCAGATAGAAGTAAGGTGCTGCCGGGTCTGGGCCTGTGCTGATTCAAGGGCCACCACACGCTCTTGCAAAGAGGAGGTCACTGACTGCACACTACTAAAGTGACCGTCCAGAGTAGAAATGTGTTGTTTTACCTCCAAAAGTTGTGAATGATGTAAAGCATCCACAATTTTAGTGGCCACACCATCAAGATCCCCCTTGGTGGACAACTGCGGGAGAATGGACCTTCAATCCTCATTTCCAGGCTGAGAGAAGCCAAACCAGGGAAATCTGCTGCAGGAAGCACAGGTGTGAGTTATGGCGAAGGTGTTGCGCTCGGGTTGTGAGTGAGAGACCTGTGTTGCGTTCTGGTCGAAGACGGGCTTGCGGCCACAGATCTCGTTAGCACCATGTCAGATTTAGGCCGCGATTGCCTCCCAGCTGCTGAGCGAGAGAACAGGTCCAAGATATTGGGCTGTTGGCAGTCCCTCAATGTGCTAGGGAGCATTCTCTCCTTCGGCATGAGGTGTAAATGAGCTGAAACAGTCAACTAGGCTGTGTCCCCACAGAGCTCATGTTAAATGCTGCGATTTTTGAAAGGGACAAACACAAGCCAGTTTTAAATCCAATAAAGGAACAATGTAGTGTATTTAACTGAAAACAAAACCACCAAAATCTTTTAGTGACCACATGCACAGTACTTAAACATTTTTCTAGGCCGCATTTTGAATTGGAGAGTTAGAAGTTAGAAGAAAAAAAAATCAATATTAGAGTGTATTTATTTCACTGGAAAAAATCCCCCCAAATATTGCAGTGACTATGTGCACAATGCACAGTATTTAAGAACTTTTACTAAATACTAAACTCCACCCCCACCTTTTAAAAAAAACTAAAAATATAAAAAAAAAGATGAAAATGTAAAAAAAAGCAGGGTGGGGTCCAGCAGCTAAACTGCTACTGAAGTTGTTGCTTAGACATACACAAAAAGGCATCTCTCCCTGTCAACACTCTGTATTCTGTCCCTAATGTGCTTCAGAACTGTCCAACACACAGTGGGGAGGATTTATCACAACTGGAGCAGAGAGAAACGGGAGCAGTTGCCCATGGCAACCAATCAGCTTCCATCTTCTGTTTGTTCAGTTTACAATTTTGAAAATGAAACAGAATAGCTGATTGGTTGCCATGCACAGCTGCTCCAGATTTTCTCTGCTCCAGTTTTGATAAATTCCCCTCCGTGTGTCTATGACTGTGTAAATACGGACATTTTCAGCAATCACCAGCCATACCCATCTCTCTTTGCAAACACGCTGATCTTTCCATAACTGCTCCATGTCTCTTTCAACACACACTAAACAAAGGCTGCTGGGAACCCTGACTTTCATAGAGAGGGTCCTGACACATAAGAAAATCCCTATGATTGACCCTTCTAAGCTACCTGACGACAGTTCAGGAAGTGCAGTCTGGGTAACTAATTTCTATAGTTTACAAATGGCCACGTTACTTTCTTCTTTTCTCAAACTGCAAATTACTTGGGTTTGGGTTGAACTCACGGCCCAAGCTCACTCAAAATTGTGACCCCTCTCTCCTGGCCCAATCAGTGGCAGAAGTTGTAGCAGAGGCATTCCCTGCCCCTTTGTGATGTATCGATGCTGGGCGGGGAATGCGCCTGCCACAACAGATTGGGTCAGGAGCAGTTTAGCAGTCACAGTTTTGAAGGTGCTTGGACAAACTCAGGCAAACTGTATTTGTACCAAGCCCAGGCTGGCCATAAGTTTGACCCAAACCCAAGTCATTTGTCGTTGGAAAAAATAGAAAACGAATGTGGCTGTTCCTTCTGTGTACATCTGCAAAGACCAAAATATACATGCAAAAAAAGAAAAAGAAGAAACAGAGGACACTAGATAGTGTAGATAAAACTACTTTAAAATATAATAAAACATGCACTTAGAAGTGACAAAGAATTGTAATCTTGGTTAACAAGTACCTTCAGGGGTGAGATACTGTCAGCCATTAATAGGCTGAAGAAGGTTAAGAAATTCCTCTGGATCAACAGTGGGTAATTGGGGGCATAGCGTTCTATTTAGGCTTTTCTTTTTCTTTTTTTTTTTCAATATGGAGACATCAGGGGTCTCCAAGGACCCCCCAAAGAAGCTGATGAAGCAGAGATCTGCTTCATCAGCTTCTCTCCAGCGTCTGAAGCTGGAGAGTGACACAAGAATGCGGAAGTGATGTAATATACATCGATTCCACATACTGACAGCGGGGAGGGGACCAGAGGGAGCTCGTGTACCCATCTCCCTCTGATCCCCCGTCACAGAGCCACTATGCTGGTCCCGGGTTCACACCAGGCACAGCGGAGCCCGGGACCAGCATGACAGTGGAAGGGGGGGCCGCGGAGGGGGGCACGGACCCGCAGCTTATACCAACAATCTGCCGACTCTATAGCCAGCGATCTGCTGGCTCTATAGCCGGCAGATCGCTTGTATGTTAACAGGAATCGTTGCCTGTTTTTAAATTTAGGCACTGTACCGCTCATGCGCGGCTGAGAGGACGTTTAAAAATGCCCGCTCAGATCCAGGGAGCTCCCGGCAGGCCATTTTTGTACCGGCCAACCGGGAGGCGGTTAAAATGTATCTAATCTAGCCTGCTGCAGCATTTCACCGGACAGGCAAGTGTAAATGGGCCCTCAGTGACCGTTCTGTCTTTCACATCTGTCTAATACTGGCCTAAGGCCCACTTTGCTTGCTCCATGATTTTTTTGCATATCTGGCAAGCTGTCAAAGCACATGCCTGATTTCTCCAGAAAGATAAGGTTGACACACTGATATCAAAGGTATGCAAAGATGTCTCCTACTATAAATCATGCAATATCAGCTCACAGTAAAGTACACATGTGATGTATGTCTAAATTACTGGATAGACAAGTATATTAGATTATGTAAGCAATGTCATGGATGTATTTCAATTTGCAGTCTGAGCAAACAGAATGATTGTGAATATTAATATTATTAATAATAATTAAACTAGACCTGTTAAATGTGGTAAATGTAGTGTTGTAGTCACAAAAATTTGGGAAGAGCAATTGCACCTACACTATATTGCCAAAAGTATTGGGATACCCCTCCAAAACATTGGATTCAGGTGTTCCAATGGCCACATGTATAAAATCAAGAACCTAGGCATACAGACTGCTTCTACAAACATTTGTTAAAGAATGGGTTGCTCTCAGGAGTCGGTGAATTCAAGTGTGGTACCGTGATAGGTTGCCACCTGTGCAATAAGTCCATCCGTGAAATTTCCTTGCTACTAAATATTCCACGATCAACTGTTAGTGGTATTACAACAAAGTGGAAGCAACTGGGAACAACCGCAACTCAGCCACAAAGTGGTAGGCCACGTAAAATGACAGAGCGGGGTCAGCGCATGCTGAAGTGCTCAGTGCGCAGAAGTCGCCAACTGTCTGCAGAGTCAATAGCTACAGACCTCCAAACTTTGTGTGGCCTTCAGATTGGCACAACAACAGTGCGTAGAGAGCTTCATGGAATGGGTTTCTATGGCCGAGCAGCTGCATCCAAGCCTTATATCACCAAGTGCAATGCAAAGCGTAGGATGCAGTGGTGTAAAGCAGCTATAGAGGACTACAAATCCCAGCAATACATTGTAAAGCACTGCAGAATAATGCTATCAGCTCTAGAGGACTACAAATCCCAGCAATACTTTTTACAGCAATGCAGGATAATATGAAGCTACATATTCTTTGTTACTCCGGGTTCACGGCCTAATATCTTCAGGGTCTCAGGAGAGCTGTGTGGGGTTTAGGGGGGCTGTGCAGGCTCTCAGGAGACTGTTCAGGTTCTCAGGTGGACAGTGTGGCTCTATGAGGGCCAGTGCGGGCTCTAGGGCAGTCAGTGCAGACTCCAGGCAGTCAGTGCAGACTCCAGGTGGTCAGTGCGGACTCTCAGACGGTCAGTGCGGACTCTCAGACGGTCAGTGCGGACTCTCAGGCGGTCAGTGCGGGCTCTCAGGCAGTCAGTGCGGGCTCTCAGGTGGTCAGTGCGGGCTTTCAGGTGGTCAGTGCGGGCTCCAGGTGGTCAGTGAGGGATCCTGGTGTTTAGTGAGGGCTCAAAGTGGTCAGTGAGGGCTCCAGGTGGTCAGTATGGGCTCCAGGTGGTCATCTCAGGCGGTCAGTGCGGGCTCTCAGGCGGTCAGTGCGGGCTTTCAGGTGGTCAGTGCGGGCTCCAAGTGGTCAGTGAGGGCTCCAGGTGGTCAGTATGGGCTCCAGGTGGTCAATGCGGGCTCTCAGGTGGTCAGTGCTGGCTCCAGGCAGTCAGTGTGGGCTCCAGGAGGTCAGTGCAGGCTCCAGGTGGTCAGTGCAGGCTCCAGGGAGGTCATTGCAGGCTCCAGCCGGTCAGTGCGGGCTTTCAGGCGGTCAGTGTGGGATCCAGGCGGTCAGTGCGGGTTCTAGGCAGTCAGTGCTGGCTCCATGAGGTCAGTGTGGGCTCCAGGGGGGTCAGTATTGGCTCCAGGGGGGTCAGAGAGACTGGTGACTGCAGCCGCAGCAGATGCGGCTCTCTGCTCAAGCATTTCAGAGGGCCCTCTGATATGCCTGAATAGAGGGCCTCTGCTGCATAGTCAGCTCAGCCCGGCCGTGATGCGGGTCCGCTCGGCCAGGCCGCGATGTGGGTCAGCTCG
>NW_017307272.1:339880-430830 GCF_000935625.1 Nanorana parkeri | reverse complement strand
CTGGAGCGGGAGCTCACCTGCCCCTGTCAATCCGGCCCTGGGGTCAGAGAGACTGGAGGCTGCAGCTGCAGGAGATGCGGCTCTCTACTCAGGCATATCAGAGAGCCCTCTGATATGATTGAATAGAGGGCCGCTGCTGCATGGTCAGCTCGGCCTGGTCGCGACTCTGTGTCGGCTTGGTTTGGCCGGGTCTATTTGCAGGGGTGGGTGGAGCTCCCACACCAGGCCCGGTGTTAGTCCGGCTCTGCAAGTATCATACCTCTTACAGCACATACAAACCAGATAAAATAAACGAGATACAAAATAGTAGGTTTTTTTTGTACAATGTGTAATTTACAGTATCAAACAATACATATGGAAATTTTGTGCTTAATGCTCTCTACTATGCAATGTGTATTTGTTGCTGTACCCTAGATGTTGATGAATGTAAGAGTGACCCATGTGGCCATGGAAAAGGATTATGCCTCAACACTGTTGGCTCATTTAACTGTCATTGTCATCACGGGTACAGACTGGATGTAACACATGGAACAAGATCTTGTGTGGGTAAGGGAACTATTTTAATTTCTATCTTGCCCTGTTTGCCACAATATAAAAAATGGTGGTTGATAATGTTATTAGTTAGGCAGGAACATTACCAGACAGTATTAGTTAGACAGCAACATTACCTGTGATTTTCCAGGGAAAAATAAATGGTAAATCAGGATAGTGTATATTCATTAATGTGTTGCACTTCATACAATATTGTATTTTTCTTGTAATATCTTTTAGTTGTCAGTAATCCAATCTTTGTTATGAATGTACTCCTATATAATGAGCATATTATAATAAACTCAGTCAGCATATTATAGTAATATTTCTTGAACTATGCGTACTAATTAAACAGGTGCAAAATGTATTTAAAAAAGTATGTGGAAAAGTACAGTATGTGTAGTATATTTACTGTATACAGAAAATCATTGTTTATTTTCCCAAACAACCAGTGTACTAGGTGTTTTTAGCAATAAGGAACTAAAAAGTGAGACAGCTTCCATTTAATTTTTACCTATGATTGTGATTACCAAGCTATAATTATTCACATAATTACTTAAGGTACCAATGTTTCATGTTCAGGGCCTGATCCTGGTGATTTTTGCAGTATAGGGTGCTTGTTGGGGTGCTGACCTCATCACTATTGGTTGATTGTTTATTGTGGTATAAGTGGTATAGTGGTATAATTGGTTGATTGTTTATGGTATGCACCATAAAGAAAACCTATAGAGTATAGTACCCTGTGTACTAATTTGAAAAATATAAAAATAGTTTTGTGGTAAATTGCACACATACTTTATACCTGACCATGGTATAGGATTTATGGCCAACACAAATGTCCTTAAATAGAAGTAATACAATGTTAAATACGTTATCAGAGGTCCTGTCCCTGTTCTAACAATATAGTCTATCCCAGATGTCGATGAGTGCTTGCGGTCCGGAATGTGTGGAGAGTCTCGCAGCTGTGTCAATTTTCCTGGTTACTATAAATGTGAATGTCAGACAGGATACAAATTGAAGAACAGAAGACCATTATTGTGTGAAGGTGAGCACAATGAGGAGTTGCTTGTTAAAATTTGAACAATGCAGCCAAAAAATGCCAGCTGCTCGAATCTCACTTGATGTCAGCAGTTCTATATAAGACTTGTTAATATAGCATTGATGTAGTTCCTTGTGTGAAGCAAATCTACACACATTTGTTAATTTCTACTATTAGAAACAATGTTTTTAGTTGCAATATCAAGCCAGGGTCTAGTAAAACCTTATATGCAGACTATACATTACCACTGCCTGTGCCCGCTGCTTAACCCCCCCACTGCCTATTATGAACTGATGGACCAACAATAAAAGTGGCCAAAACACGTTTGTGCCTTTCGACTACTAGATTAACACTGAACGCTCACGTGACGCACTTTCAACTCTCCCAACTCCCACCTTTACAGGAACCTTATCTGTGCAGGAGGAGTACAACCCATGATCCCCTTGGATCTTGTCTTCTCTTCATCTGTCTCTTTAGAGGATCCATAATGATGGTGTTATCATATCAGAAACATAAAAAGTCTTTGGAGTATAAATCTGCTTTAGTAAAATGTAAAAGCACTTAAAATCATTGCAATAAAAAAGGCAGCCATCGTATCTCTGACATATTTTGTCAGAGACTTCTTCAAAGGCACTGAGCTGGCAATGCATTTAATCACCTAAACCCCACTCCAGCCTTCAACCCACCCCCCAACTAATCGCAAATCATAATAAGAAAAATTCAAAAATGCTCTTTTTTATTTACCTAAAATGTTCATATGAAATTCTACTCCCGAATGTTCTCTCTTCTGCTATGTACAGGAGGTTGGGTTTTTCTTTGTGTGTCCACATCAATGCCTGTGTGACAAGGACACTCCCTATTTGCTGTCCAGCAGCAGGGTGCTCTCAGAATCCAGAAGGGGATTCTCAGTGGTGATGTCAGCAAAAGGGGAGTGTTGGGGACCAGCTGGCACAGACACATCTACATCGCTGGATTACCAGTCCCCTGCACCCAGAGACGATGGTGGAGAAGGACAGGGATGGTGTATTTAGGTAAGTAAATCTTTGCTTAGCAAGGTATTTAAAAAAAAAAACAGTGATGCGCTTTACAGCATTTGCATTAACCCTTCTACTGCTGGTTGTTCCCTTTATAATCAAACACATACAGGTGAAACTCAAAAAATTAGAATATCGTGCAAAAGTTCATTTATTTCACTAATGCAACTTAGCCGTCTACCAGGAGATTTTGGAGCACTTCATGCTTTCTTCCGCAGACGAGCTCTATGGGGATGCTGACTTCATTTTCCAGCAGGACTTGGCACCTGCCCACACTGCCAAAAAATTTCTGAGATTGTGGATTTGGGGTTTTCATGAGCTGTAAGCCATAATCATCACAATTATGACAAATCACGGCTTGAACTATCTTGCTTTGCATGTAATGAGTCTATCTCATATATTAGTTTCACCTTTTAAGTTGCATTAGTGAAATAAATGAACTTTTGCACGATATTCTAATTTTTCGAGTTTCACCTGTACACATCTCTCTTCAAGTTAACCATTCCTACTCTATAAATTCTTCTGATATTCCCATATTTCTAAGATTTTTAATACACAATGTGGTCAAAAATTATGATCATGCAAAAATAAAATAAATATTCATCAACTATATAGCAGAGGGATATTACCACACATTCATCCTATTCATCGCCTCCCTTCACCTGGGCATTTTTCTGGTGTCAGTGAACATAAAGGATGCATATTTGCACATCCCCATTTTCCTTCCCATCAACGCTACCTATGCTTTTCTGTGAGTGCACAACACTACCAATTTGTTGTCTTTCCATTCGGCCTGTCCAATGTTACTTGGGTCTTCATCAGACAATACAAGCCCTACAGAGCATTGATTTGCAGTACCTAGGTCGGATCTTGGACATTTTCTCTTCCCAGAAAAGCTCCTATCTTTACACTCTTGTGCTCGGACCTTGCAGTCCAGAAATGTCCGGCTGTTTCCTTTTGCATGAAAGTGTTGAGTTTGATGATAGCCACCTTCGAGGCAGTTTCCTATGCTCAATTTCAACTCAGCATTCTGGCTGTGTGAAACAAACAAACTCAGTCCCTTGACCTCTCCATTTACTTGCCCAGCAAGACAAAGCTTGCCCTGAAATGTCAATCTAAAACCCAGCACTGGATTTAGGGAAATCCTTCCTACCGATATATGGAAGGTGCTAACAATGGATGCCAGCCTATGAGCCTGGGGAGGAGCCCTAGGAAACATATTGTTTCAAGAAACATTGTCAATGGAGTAATCTCATCTCCTAATCAACATCCTTGGCTCAGGGCGATTAAGTTGTCCCTCCAACACTGGACCCCCTAACTACAGTGCCACCCAACCAGGATTCAGTCGAACAATGCCACAGCCATGGCTTACATCATCTATCAGCGAGGCATCAAAAGTTGCCCAGCTCAAAGAGAAGCGCACCTGATCCTGACTTGGGCAGAACTTTACATCCCAGCCTTGTCCATTGTGCACATTCCAGATGTAAAAAATTGTCAGGTGGACTTTCATAGTCATCAACGTCTGGATTCCAGAGAATGCTCCCCTCACCCGGAGGTGTCTTGGGACCTTTGGCTCAATTGGAGGATGCTGGCTGTGGACCTCCTGGAGCTCCCTCCTTTGCTTTGGATGCCTTGGTAACTGCATGGGATCAGTTCAGCAGGATTTATGCCTTCTCTCCTCTAAAACTCATGCCTAACCTCCTTCACAGGATCGATACAGAGGGCATTCTGGTTATCCTCATTGCTCCCAATCGGCCCAGAAGACCATGGTATGTGGTCATAGTCAAACTCCTGGCAGACTCTTGTGGGAACTTCCAGATTGTCCAGTACTACTTTCCCAAGGACTTGTATTACACCCTGCTTCTTGGTCACTGACTTTAACTGCCTGGCTGGTAAAGCCTAGGTCCTGAAGGACAGAGCCCTCTTGGAAGCTGTTATTTTATGCGTGTCTAGCGTCTGAACTGAAAGACTTATTTCTCTTGGCGAAAAGTGGGGAAGTTTCATCACAGAAACTACCTTTCTCTAGTCTGGCCTAGACCAGCGTTTGGCCAAATTTCTGCCTTGGCAATTCTTTTCCAGAGGCCACTTGCCTCTCACTGTCTAGCAAGAGCCTTTGAGCAGGGAGTTGCTTATGTTGTGTTCCCTGTATGCATTCCGCTGACTCCATGGGACCTCAACTTAATTCTGTTGGTACGGCGGAAACTGCCCTTTGAGACTCTCTGAGATATCCCCCTGACCCTACTCACTTGCAAGGTTGCCTTCCGTCCTTCATCTGCAAGTCTGATTCCTCTTGTCAGTCTGAGAGTCCCCGTACAGGGCAGCAGTTCCTCATTGCTCTATCACTAGGTGGATTTGCTGAACCATTGTTGAGGCCTATGACATTAAGAGTAAAGTTCCCCCCTTTCTGGTTTGGGCTAGGGCTAATAGTTCTAGTGTTAGTACTTCCAACATCAGATTTCGGTTTCCCAAATCTGCAAGGTTGCTACCTGGTCCTTTGCTCACATATGCCAAATTTTACCAGGTAGACATTCAGACCTCTGTGGATGCCTGGGTTCTTCAGGTAGCCCTCTGAACTGTGGACCCATTCTGCTTTGGTTCCTTGTTATGGTTAGTCTTTGTTTTTCTTATGCCTGTTAGCCATTGTTTTCTGCATTGCCTGCCCCTCTGCTGGACTGCTTTTGGATGTTCCATTGGTTAAGGAATCTAACTCATTTTGTTCCCTCTCTTTGTACCTGTAAAATCAATTTCTTGGAGTAAATCACAGGACACCTAACCCTCTCCTCTGTTTTCTGTGATCCACTCATGTACTGCTTGCTACAAAAATGAGTCCCGACTGGGACCCCTGATGTCTCCAAAGAGGACCTGTCATTGTTTTCTAGCTATCACATTGTGGGCTTTTGAGCCCCTTATGTGATAGCAATCAAGTTAAGTGTAAAAAAAAAAAGTAAAAAAAAAAGATGAAAGTCTCATATTAAAAAAATGTAAAAACACCCCAAAAAGTTGTAAGTTCCCCACCCCCGCGTGCACGCACTTATAAACTTAAATGCGCGTTGGGTGTGCCTACGTGCAACAACGATTACGACACACATGTTACATATCGCCGCAAACGTCGCAGTGAGAGCAATAATTCTAGGACCATGAATCACTGATAACACTATACTGGTGAGGGGTAAAAGCTTTTAAATTATTGCCTATGACCACATTTAGGCATGGTAGTTTTTTGCGATTTCGCGGGCGTGCACAATTTTAAAGCTTGACATGTTTGGTGTCTATTTACCTGACATGACCCCGTCTTTTATATTTTAACAAAAAATTGCTTAACAATAAATGTTTTATAACATAACGTAGGGAAAACAGTTTTTTTTTCAAAGTTTTGGGCTCTTTTTTATTATATAGTTAAAAAAAAAATCCCGGTGGTGATTAAATACCACCAAAAGAAAGCTCTATTTATCCACAAAAATGATTATAAAATTCATTTCAGTACAGTGTTGCATGACGAAATAAATGTCAAAGTACCACAGCGCTGAATACTGAAAAATGACCTGGACAGGAAGGGGGTTTAACACCCCGGTTATCAAGTGGTTAATGGTACAAAAATGAAAATAAATATATTTATAACAGGTAATAATAGGTTTGTTGTTTATGTCCCTAAATGCTTATTAAATTATACTTCAATTGCACCATGAGGAAGAGGGACAGAATCAGCAAACATACAACTTACAAGCAATGAAAGACAATTGCAGTGTTCCTATTGAAAAAAAAAATCTTGAAGAAACCTAATATGAAAAGGAGGTATCATACTAGATTCATTAGCTAGACACAAGGTTTACTAAAGGAGCAAAGCATGTTAACTTAGCAGCATAATTTTCACTTTGCAAGAGAAATTTAACTTGGCTTGGTGAATGCGGGGAAACTGTGCTGACTTTCATCATCCAATCATGTGCAAGCAAAATTCCTGGTTTTTTTTTGCTTGCACATGATATTCATAGCTTAGTGAATATGGTGAAAATTCCCTTTAAAAGTGAAAATATACTTGCAACATGAACATGGCTCATTTTAGTAAATCAAGCCCACTGAAACCTAATGGGATGAATGCAAAATGTTATCTCAATTGTCCTTTTGATGATAATTAATAACACATTTTACATTTATATTTATATGGATAGGGTTAATGTGTGGTAATACCCCTCTATAATATACATGATGATTATATATATAGTTTTTGTTGTGATCATAATTTTGGTCCTATTGTGTATTGAAAATCTTAGAATATACAGTCATGGCCAAAAATATTGGCACCCTGCATTTCTGTCAGATAATGCACCACCCTTGCTCTGTTCTAGTTTCCGTCCGTTATCCTTGTTGAACGTCGACTTAAAACTATTTTCCAAGATTATAGCCAATCGTTGATTGACGGTGATATGCCGGCTGATACATGCAGACCAGGTAGGCTTTGTCCCGCGGAGGGACGCCAAGGATAACACGGTCAGAGTGCTAAATGCAATTTACCTGGCGTCAAATAGACACATCCCTACTATTCTATTATCGACAGACGCTGAAAAAGCCTTTGACCGTGTTGACTGGGCGTTCCTCCGGTCAACATTAGGTGCAATAGGACTGGGGGATAACATGTGCCGCTGGATATCAGCCATTTACTCCACTCCATTCTAATTATTTTGCACTGTCAAATGGCACCAGACAAGGCTGCCCACTTTCCCCCTTACTTTATATCCTGACATTAGAACCGCTTCTTTGTAAAGTTAGGGCTAACACCGATATCTCTGGCCTCCTGCAGGGACCCAACTCTCACAAAATTGCAGGGTATGCAGACGACTTACTGTTCTTCTTAACCAAACCTACTGTCTGTCAGCCCAATTTAATGCGGGAACTGACAAACTACGGAGAGCTCTCCAATTTCAAAATAAATCTACAGAAATCTGAAGCGATCAACCTCAGTCTCCACCTCCACCATGACTGGTCTGAGCTCATCTTTCCCCTTTCGCTGGGCGTTGGACCACATCACCTACTTTGGGACGAACATCCCAGCGTCCATAGACAAGGTCTTCGAGTCGAACTTTCCCCCCTTCTTGACCACTGTCCGCTGGGATCTAGCAAAATGGTCGGAGCGCACGTTGTCCTGGTTCGGGAGGAACAGCGTACTTAAGATGAATATTCTTCCAAGGCTCCAGTACCTTTTACAAATACTACCCGTCCGGATCCCAATCTCATTCTTGAAATCGGTATGTAGGGAGTTTACATCCTTTCTGTGGGCAAACGGCGCACACAGACTAAATAAAACCATCTTAGCACTGCCCAAGTCTCGGGGGGGGGATCGGATTCCCAGACCCCATACGTTACCACCTGGCGACTCACATGGCCAGGGCTTGTGAGTGGTGCAAAGTTTCCTCAGACAAACGCTGGCTTCAACTGGAATAACTGGAACAAACCACCTCTCCTTGGTCCCTGGCATGAGTGCTATGGACTGGGACGCTACCATCCCGAGAACTTCTTCAACATCCGCTGGCAGGTAACACACTTAAAGTCCTTCGGGCCTCGTCCGGTTTACTTTCCACTGGCACGTCCCCATCATTGATGACCCCTGTGATCGGCAACCCAGTTTTCATTCCGGGTCTTGAGGATAGAGCATTTACTCGTTTCGTGACGATCTAACCAGTTCCGTATCGGACACTTCTGGCCTGCTCGAGACTATTTGTGTTTACAAACATTGGCCACCAAGGTGAACCCTCCCCTTTTGAGATGGCAAGCCCTACAACTACGCCACTTCCTCTCTAGTGTGCTGGGCTCCTCCCCTCCGCGCGTTGACCTGACCCCTTTTGAGGAGAGGTGTGTGCAGGGAGAGTATGTGGAGCATGGCCTAGCCGCAGCACATGCCGTACTGACCCAAGCGCCGCTTACCCATGATCCGGTCTTCCTGGCCAAATGGGAGAGAGATTTGGGCCTGACCTTTACTCAGGAACAAAAAGACACGGTATTACACTTTGCACATAAAGCCTCCATAGCCAGTTCCATTCAAGAATCAGGCTACAAAATACTTACAAGATGGTACTTTGTACCGGCCAAACTCCACAAGATGTTTCCTCAGTCCTCTCTGACCTGCTGGAGATGCGAGCAAGACGTGGGCTCTATTTTGCACATTTTCTGGTCGTGTCCGCGGCTTGGAGAGTTTTGGGATGCTGTTCTCCGTATCACCACTCAGTTAACCGGGGTTTCCTTGGTGGATGACCCGTCAGCTGTCCTGCTACATCGGACCTCCTTATCCAGGTCTCGGTACCGCAAATCCCTATTGATTCACCTGATTAATGCGGCGAGAGCCTGCATACCGCTATGCTGGAAGAGTCCTGCTCTTCCCTCGGTGAAACTGTGGCTCACTAAAGTGGATGAGATCCGTGTGATGGGGGAACTGACCGCCACTTTGCATCACACGGATGCCAAATTTAGGAAGATATGGTTCTACTGGCTGGAGTTCCTCTTCTCCCCAGAATATGGAACTTTGATGGTCTCCCAGTGGGCCCCTTGTTTCACTGGGGGGGAATGACTCACCTCACCTCCTCCCCCCGCTGGTTCTAACATACAATGTGCCCCTCTGACAGTCCCTACTTGGATCCCTACTGTCTCCCAATTGAGTAAGATCTCTGTGTCCCTAAATGTACTAAACGTGTCGAGTCAGACTGCCTATGATGCACAGTTACTCTGAAACTTAATGATAGAAGCTGAATCATTTAACCATTATACACCACCAATAACTCCTACCCTCCGTTCTTGTCTTGTCCTTGTCGGAAGTGCTCGGCTATCTCACAGTGGCCAATATCTACATAACACTCTCGGGTGACCTCGCTCATGATAGCCAGCTCCCTCAGACTGCGCGTAGCTCGGAAACATCGCACGTCTCGCCTAATAGTGTAGATGAAATATTGCCACTGCGACAGTCCTTTTCCATTGCCTATACGCAGCCCCCAGACCCTCCCTATATGCTCTTACTATGCTCAGGTTACTTTGTGAATTTATTTGGGGCTGGTTGGGCCCAGTCTAGATCTCACATGTGGAAAAGATATGTGATAGCTGATTTATGTATTGTGTTTTGTTTGTGATGACCTGTTTTATGAAAACGCTAAAATAAAATAAAAAAAAAAAAAAAAAGATAATGCACCACTTTGGGCAGAAAATTGTTGCAATTACAAATGTTTAGACATTCTCATGGAATGTGTCAGATTTGGCTTTTTTTCTCCACGTTTTTGTGTCATACCAATACAAACAAAATAAATAAACATGAGATTGCCTAAACATTTGTAATTGCAAAAATTTTCTGCCCAAAGTGGTGCATTATCTGACAGAAATGCCAATATTTTTGGACATGACTGTATATGTATGCAATTATCGGATTTATCTCTGCAAGCACCACAATTGATAATATAAAGGTCAATACACTGTATGGAGTGCAGTTGACTCTACACAACGCTTTATGGTTTATTGTTGAGTCTCTACAGAGAGAACGGGAAATCTGTGGCGATTTGTGATCTGCTTCAACTACACCAGTGAGGTTCTAGGGAAGCTATGAGTCAAAGCAGAAAATGGGAAAGTGGGCACCTGATGGTTCATCATCACCTGTGATCCAGTAGTTAGGATACTAATGCACAATTGTGTTTTGACTCACTTCATTGTTACTTCAATACGGTGAGTCTGGCCAGCTGATGGGTCAAAACCGAGAGTTTATTACCCAACAGGCGTGGCTGTTGGGGAATTTTGAGTAGTTTATTGCTAAGCCCAGAAGTGGGCTGACAGGTCACAGCTAAGAATGTGGGAACAAAAGTACTGTGTTATATGTGATCAAGGTTGCATGATACATTATAATGTACTCAATTTAAGTTGTATTGGTTTGTAGATGAACTAAATAAAATAATATAGATTGATATAAGCTTACTCCAAAACTAATGATCAAATTGTTATTAAATGATTTCACAATATTAGCCTACGTATATATTTTTCAGACATCAATGAGTGTGCAACATTACAGCCATGTATAGGAGGACAGTGTATAAATACCCCTGGCTCCTTCCGATGCGTGTGCCCTCCAGGTTATAGACTGCACAATCAACATACATGTCAAGGTAATTTAGTAATCATGCTTTGTCAGAATGTTTATACTGCTCGGATAAACAGTTTTTTTATTTATGAAAACAAGCAAGGATCTGTAATTAAGGAGATTCCCAACTTATTTCCATAAATCAAAATGTACACAAGTTCTTTTATTTGCGCTAACTTGAAGACAAGATGAATACAATTGTATACAAAATATATATATTTATTAATTAACAATCAGTGCAGAATAATAATAAAAATATAATTGGTGACAAACAAAGAATAAGGATCAAATAATTTCAATTAATTTAATAACACAGGTAATGTGTAACATTATTACCACAGGATATTATTCAAAATATAAATGTACAACTTTTTAAATGCAATGGATATCTTATCAGTAGCTCACAGAATAAGAAAACAAAAGGTTCAGAATTGACATGTGACTTCTCCCAGCAACAGATATTCACAACTCAAACTTTTAACAGCGCATGGGCAAGATTTGTCCCATCATGCACAGGGTTGACTATAAGCCAAGACTATATTCAAAGTAAAGAAAAAAAATTCCACCAATTTAATTCAATATATATCAGACTAGACCATTGACTAGAAACTGAAATCAGTTTCCTGGAGATTATACAAATGTATATAACAAATGTATATATTTATCTCCCAAGATTGAAAGACATAATTTGTACTGCAGTTAAAAATGATCTCAAATCAATCCAGATCCTACAAGAACTAATGGTCTATCCAAATATATATGTGGCTAATCAATTGCCTACAGAAATATAGAAATTTATACTTTACCAGAAATTTAAAATTAGTTGTCTGAAAGAAGTCAGCGGTCACAGTTCAGAAAGGGATGGTCAGGTTCTCTTTAGTTCAGTTTCCTTGGACAGCCATCCTCAGCTTCCAACCTATACCCTTAGAATGTATTTCCTTACTGCCTCCCTTTGTTGGATTTCCCTCTGCTGGCTCCTGCTACCACTTTTATCGCCCCATGGAATGTGGGTTTGGTTTGGTCTTCCACGTGCTTATTGACGTGACTAATGATGGCAGATATATCAATTTACCATATACCTCTCCCTCACAATCACCACAAGGGGGCACTATTGTTCTATGTAAAAGTTTAGGTAATTTCATTTAATTTTACTATTTTGTAAAGATCTTGTTGAAAGATAACCTCTGAGTTAAGCTTTGTACAAATCCATAAATATAGTGGGAGGTCATTCTATGACAGCTTCTTGTCCAACTGACCGTCTCTTCGTGGATTTGTGACTTTAAGAAAGTCTAACCTAAAGCAATCAACATTCTTTCTCCAAATACTTTTAAGGTGAGGTAATTACTTCAAGACACATTGGCTTTTCACAGATAAAAAAAATACAGTGGTGTATACCACCTTAATTCTATGTACTTAAAAATATAAAACCCCCATCTTAATAATACACGCAAATATATTTCAATGGGTACACTCAAACAATATATAATGAATATAGTTTGGATATTATAAAAGTACATGTAAAAATATTTACTTGAAATTAGTCAATTAAATAGGCATATAGATGCTGCATATAATATAATAATATAATAACATTATTGCCAATCTTATCACTGCAATGAATAGTAAGGTTTCATAAGCAATTTTTAAATCAGCCCCATCTTCTATTCATTGAAAGTGAAAAAAAAATCTTTAGACATTCCAGTCTCTGTAGATTGTCCTCAATAGAGGCATGAAAGTCATTAATCTTAACCTACATATGCTGGCACAATCCTTATCTTATGCGTGTCTTGAGACCCCCACAATTTACGACCTGAGAATGTTTATGCGAACAGTCCTAAACTTCTCTGTGAGTCTTTGTCCAAGAAGAATAAACTTGCAAGCAGAAAAAATGGCTACCACGATGCCCACATACAAATCTGTAAAATAATATGTATAGGCCTTTGAAATTGATTCCTTTTTGCCCAATAGTTCTGACAGCTTTCTACAAACTAAAAGTAAATTGTTTATTGAAAGAAGAACAACAATTCTGTCTAGGTCAACTATATCCCTTGTAAATATTTTAGAACATATTATTGCAGACTTTTTCATGCATCTGTTCACTTGGTACTGACAGGCCAATCCTCTGTGCTTTCTGAATATGTGCTAAGTGGTAGGGAATACCTTCTGTAATCATGTAAAAAGAAACAAAGTAGTAGCATCCTTCTAGATGTGTAAAGTATTTGGCAAGTATCTCAACCAAGATGAAAGACTTACTGTTGTAAACCTAAGGACAGGATAGAGATGTCTGAAAAACAGCTGATTGCAAGAACAGGGGGATTAAAATTCTGGGAAGTCCATGTTGGTGCCATGGTTACAAAAAGCAAACTTTGAATTTTTTAGGAAGGTTTAGAAAATCTTAGTTGGCTGCACAAAAATGGGAAATTTAATTTTCATTCAAACTTTCTTGATTTTTGCATCTCCAGAAATAGATGAATGCTCCCTATTCTCCGAAATCTGCTCACCTCATGGCAAATGTGAGAATCTGGATGGATCATATATGTGTATTTGTGACCCTGGCTATGCACCTACTGAGGACCACAAGAAATGTGAGGGTGTGTATCCTATTTAATATTTGATGTATTCGAGATAGATAGATCTGCCAACTTGTCTCTCACATACTCTCTGTTTTCCCCCTATAAAGAAGTTTCCCGTGGACTGGATCTTCGAGACTGCTTTCTGAGTCTGGATGACACTCTGTTCTGTGACAGTGTTCTTGCTGTAAATGTAACAAAAGAGCAATGCTGCTGTTCTTTGGGGGCAGGATGGGGTGACCACTGTGAGATCTACCCTTGCCCTGTGCACCACTCAGGTACACCTTAATTTTTATAATATATTTTTTCTCAATGTGTATCTGTATATCTGAATATATTTGTTTGTGATACTGGCTCTTTAAAGTGGAAGTAAGCTTTGTTGGTGGGAGGTGAGCGTTTGCCATAATCTGCAAAAATCCACAGCATACTTGCAGAATATGATACATGCCTACCTCCCTCTGTGCTGTTCTCCAGTGGTGAAGGGTCCAGGCACCTGTCACCGCTGCATCCTACGCCGCCATCATCTCCACTGCCAATGCTTCTGAGTCCAGTGGCAATGGTCTCAAGTCACTGATGGCACCATGCATCATATAGTTTACACAGAAAATAAAAAATTGCTTGCGGAAAAAGGAAATTTTTTCATAAATCCGTAACTTCTAGCATTTGTTTACATTTTGGAGTGTAAATATGCTTTAATATGACTATAACTTAAGCTTAAAATGGAACTCCAGGTATCTTGACTAAAAGTGACCATCCCCATCCCCCGGTGCCCCCAGATCTTTTTTTTTTTTGTTGTTAAACAAAACAGCTCTAAACTAATTTTTCCACTCTTCTATCCAGTCCAGTCCAGTGATATCACAGGTCTTTCCTTCTCTGGACTGAGCAGGCTCACATAATCATGTATGAGCACCGCTCAGTCTGGGAGCACCCAGGCTGCATTATGACATGTAGAATGATGCTGACTGTTATTTTGCCTGGAGAGGAATGGCAGTGCTACACTGAGCCTGCAGGGAACAGTGCTGGAGAGTGGAGAGGGTATGTAGAGCTTGGGCATTTTTTTTAATACAGGAGAGAAAAATGCTGAAGCATTTGCAGTTTGCAAGTTTTGCAGTATTTGAGGACTCCCAAACACAATAACGGGGATTAAAATGAACAAAAAAAAGCAGTATAAAAGAAGTTTCTGATATTGTATTTGTGGAAATACCCATACAAGTTTTTTTAATCATTGCATTACGAACACTCAGACTATAAAACATTTCGTTTTTAACCAATGTCCTTTGGATAACATTTTAGAGAGCAATATCTTTGCTGCTAACCATTCTCTGCTCATATAAGTGGTCGAATATGTTGTATTTTTAAGAATAGTTTTGGTTTCATACATAGGAATCCTAAAGGGAAAAATCAGTAAAGCTGTGAAAGACTTGTTTTTGTCTGGGTTTGAAAAAAAAGGCAGGAAAGGTTTGTGTTTCTGTAATATTTGTATATTTTGTTATAGCTGGCTCCTTTTAAAAAAGTGATTTTGGAATATACCTTTTTGGAAAATATCAGGGGTCTAAACAGTCCCTGATATTTCCCTTTTAAAATAGAAAAAGAGACTGAAGACACAGAGTCCTCAATCTCTTTTTCTGCAGCCCCTATTATGAATGAAAAGGAAGCTGTCAAACAGGTGGGGGAGAGCAACAGGAATCTGAGTGCACTGAATTTTCAGCCTCATTTTCGGCATTACTACTAAAGTACCATTTTTGTCAGAACATTTTCAGCAGCCAAATTTTGCTGTTCTTTCAAAAATAAAACCTAAAGGGAGCACCCAGATGCCGCCTTCCCCTTGTAAATGAGTAGGCAGTAGTTGTTACCCCTACTCATTCACCAATAGTAATTAAAATAGTAAATAAACACATCACACCTTGAAAAAGTCCTTTATTTGAACAAAAACACAAGACAGCTTTTGACAATTTCTTTATTAAGTAAAAAAAAACCACAAACAAGTGTCCATCGAAGCAATCAAATGGTCAATCATGTCGTCCAGCGATGTAGATCCCCATCAATAGGGATGTCCCACTACCGATACTAGCATTTCAGGAGTACTTGTACTCCTAAAAATGCCTTGATTCTAAAAGCCAATACTGGCCCTTTAACCTCCCTGGCGGTCTGATTTATCTCAGTTTTTTATTTCTTTTTTTCTTCTGTTTTGTATTCCTTTTTTTCTATATTTATTTTTAAATCTCCCGCCGGTTCCGCCCCCCTGCGATGCAGGCGCTCACAAGGGACAGAACCCGGAAGACGGATGCCGGCATCGGCTGGAGGACACAGCGCACACTCGGGAATACCGCCAGGGAGGTTAAATGTTTTTAATGAATCAGCTGCCGAGGTCCCGCGCTTGTGGGGACCTAGCAGTAGCTGTCCTTGGCTGTGTCTGTCCAGCCCCAATATCTCCTTCTCCTCCTTCCCGGCGCAGGCACAGCCAAGCAGAGCCCCACACTGATCAAACAGCCCCGGAGGTGGCAGAAGATCGGCACCCAATCGTTCAGCCGGCGCCCACTTACAGAGCCCCACATGCAGCCTGGTGACATCTGTATGCTCCACTGGTGAGACGCAAACGCAGCCTTGTGACATCTGTACACTGCCCTGGTGAGACGCAAACGCAGCCTGGTGACATCTGTACACTGCCCTGGTGAAACATAAACGCAACCCTGGTGACACCTGTACGCAGCCTGGTGAGACGCAAATGCACCCCTGGGGACATCTGTTTGCAGCCTAGTGAGACGCAAACGCAGCCTGGCGACATCTGTACACTGCCCTGGTGAGACGCAAATACAGTACATAATATCAAAATACTCAGAGAATCTGGGGAAATCTCTGTGCACAAGGGCCAAGCCTCAAAAGTAATATTTACTGCCCATGATGTTGGGGCCCTCAGACGGCACTGCATTAAAAACAGGCATGATTCTGTAAAGCACATCACTAAATGGGCTCAGCAATACTTCCAAAAATCACTGTCTGTGAACACAATTTACTGTGCCATTCAAAAATGCAAGTTAAAGCTCTATCATTCAAAGAAGAAGCCATATCTGAACATGGTCCAGAAACGCAGGCATCTTCTCTGGGCCAAAGCTCATTTAAAATGGTAGGTCGTCAAGTGGAAAACTGTTTTGTGGTGAGACTAATAAAAATTTGACGTTCTTTTTGGCAACCATGGGTGGCGCATCCTCCAGACTAAACAGAAGAGGGACCTTCCGGCTTATTATTAGTGCATATGGAATGGGCAGCTTTCACATCTGGAACGGCACCATTAATGCTGAAAGATATATCTAGGTTAGAGAGCAGCAAATGCTCCCTTCCAACCAACATCTTTTTTAGGGAAGTCCTTACATATTTCAGCAGGACAATGCTAAACTGCATTAGATGCATGGCTTCATAGCAGAAGAGTCTAGGTGCTTAACTGGCCTGCTTGCAGTCCAGACCTTTCACCAATTGAAAATATTTGCAGCAGCTGGAAATAAAAAATACGACAAAGAAGATCCAGGACTGTTGAGCGGTTAGAATTCTATATCGGGGAACAATGGGACAAGATTCATCTCCCAAAGCTCCAGCAAATGGTCTCCTCCGTTCCCAGACATTTACAGAGTGTGTTAAAAGAAGAGGGGATGCTACACAGTGGTAAACATGGCCCTGTCCCAACTTTTTTGGAGACGTGTTGCTGCTATTATTTTCAAAATTACATTATTTATTTCTTAAAATGTAAACTTTTCTCAGTTTAAACATTTGATATGTTTTCTGTTTTCTAATGTGAATAGCATGGGAAAGAGTTTCTACCTCTCATGTTTTCATTGATGCCTGTATCTCTGATTTGCCCTCACCTCTTGTCACAGTGTCACAGTTACAGTGATATTAAATGGTTGGAAATCTCCTCAACTGGAACAGAAAAAGAAACAGATTATTTAGGGCTGAACTTCAGACAAACAGCCAAATACACATTTGAAATACATACAGTATATGTGACCTGATAACATATCAGGGTTTGTACATTTTTTGTAGCTTGTTTTGTGATTCAAGCATCCCTACCAATGCAACCAAGTCATCGCCCCCTTCACTTTAGTGACAACACAGCATGATAAAAAAACTAACCCCCAACCTGATAACAAGAAAGAACAGCAGTACAGTGATGAGTTATCACTCTGCTCACCTATGATGGGAATTTAAATTGAAAACTGGAGCAGGTGGAATCTGGAGCAGTTGCCCATGGCAAACAAGCAGCTTTTATCTTCAGCTTGTTCAATAAAGCTTTGAAAATTAAAGAAGCTGATTGGTTACTTTGGGCAACTGCTTTAGATTCTGTTTGCTCCATTTTTTATATATGCCCCTGATATCGTTCTCCTCCAATCAGCATGTTCCCTTTCAGCACGTGCACTGTAGAGGAGTCTAATTAGAATACATTAACAAAGCTCTTCAACGTAAACAAAGGTGAATTACCTTGCCTGATTTATTTTCTTGTCCCCATGCCTTACACAACTGCTAATCACCATACTATTAAGAATGGAAGCAGTAGCTTCCAAAGGCCTAATGTTCATGAATATTTGTTCATTTAAATTATGAAATTTTTCAGTGGAATTCCTCACTCTCTGTCCTGATGGTGTTGGATTTATTGTTGACCTAGACATTATGAGTTATGGCATTCCCACATATCGAGGTAAGTGATATATTAATTACTTTTGATTTACATTTTTTAGAGCTGAACAGTTTCTAACGTTGTAAAACTGAACCCAAAACTTTAACAACCTGTCTAGTCCTTTTCAATGTGATCACGGGATAATTGGTTGAAAGCAATTGAATCCTGCCCAATTACAGCTCTGTTTTTCATAAATACAAATGGCTTGAAATGTGTTACACCTTTAGGCCCCTTTCACATGACAGGTCCGCCTGTCAGTTTTTCAGCTGGACCCGATCGTACTCTCTATGGAAGTCTATGGGCAGCCAGGTTTAAACGGACGAGAGTCTGTTTACACCTGGTTAGCCCTGGCTTGGCCGGGTAAAACAGACAGATTATTGATCCGTTTTGATGGACTGGATCGTGTTAGACCAGAGGTAATCTGATGTAAACATCAGATTCCCCATAGACTTGCATGGGGTCCGGCACTTTCAGTTTTTTTCCTCTATCACTAGATGGAGGAAAAAACTGTATGGACAGGGATGTCACAGCGGCAACATCCGATCTGTGCCGCTCTGATCAGGAGAGGTTCTGACAGACCCTCTCCTGATCGGCCAGTGTGAAAGGGGCTTTATTCTATTTATTTCCAGTATTTATATGGTGCTGGTACATATAATCATTTTCATCATTCTCAATTGTGCACAATTTTGGGTGGGAGGAATAAAAAAAGCAGTGTTAGCAGACCACAGACAACGGGGGGAAAGTCAGTGGGGGCTGACCATGGCTTTAGGGGTGAGAATACAACTGGATTAAAGCTGAACTCAAGGCAAACAGCTAAAAACACAGATAAAAAAACATACATATAATAGTTGTCAAAAGGATTTGCACCTGTGTCCATTCACTCCTAAGATTTACTCAGCTCTGCCACACAGCAAAGTCCTGCCTGGCAGAGAGAGATGAGAACCTAATCTTTCTCTGCTGCACTTTCACTTTTACCTACAAGTCTCCGCTCCACCCTTCCCCCATAACTGGACAGTGAAAGGAGTAAGCGCCATTTTGTCAAGCTTAACAGGGGTCACAATAGCTGCTGGAGGGAAGATTCTGCTCTGCTCATTTGAATGGCACCCCAAATGCACCTTTTGCCCACAATGCAATTGGCCGCACTGCAACATGTGGTAGCACAATACCATGCATTGCAGTGTGATTAGAAAAAGTAGTGCATGCAGTATTTTTTTCCAATCACACCACAACGCAAGGTATTGTGGTACTGCACATTGCGGCGCAGTAATCGCATTGTGGGCAGGAGGTGCACTTGGGGTGCCATTAAAACTAGTGACAATGCCCTGGTGAGACCCCCCTCAGAGCCCTGGTGAGACCACCCTCAGAGCCCTGGTGAGATCCCTTTTCCATATAGAACCCTGGTTTAACCAGGGCTCTTTGGGATTTCACCAGGGGTCTTTGGGATCTCACCAGGGCTCTGTGGGGTCTCACCATCCTGGTTAAACCCGACAGCCCGGTGAGACCCCACAGGCCTGAGTGGGGCCTCATGTTTAGGTTTCGCCTAAGGCCTCGCAAACTCTAGAGCCGCCTCTGGAAGGGTGGCACAATCAGGAAGTCGGCTCTATGCCGTTTGGTTGGCACAATGCTGATTGGACTGGAAAGCTCTCTTCCCAGCCAATCAGCATAGATCCGGCTTCCCGGCCAGTCATTACCCGCCGCCGGCTTCCTGATTGGCCAGGAAGCCGGCTTCATGCTCTTTGGCCGGCTCCATGCCGATTGCGCAGGAAGCCGTCTTCCCTGCCAATCAGCGTGGAGCTGGCTTCCTGGCAAATTAGGAAGCCAGAAGGTGGGTCATTACCCGCCGCACGGCTTCCTGATTGGCCGGGAAGCCGGATCAATGTTCCCTCATGACACTGCCGGTCAGAGGAAATCTCACTCTGACCGGAAGTTCCAGTATCGGGGAAGGTATCGGAACATTTGGGCGAGTACAAGCAGTCGCCCAAATACTCGGTATCGGCACAGATACCGATACTAGTATCGGTGCATCCCTAGTACACACCATAATCCCTGTGTTCAGTGTGCATTTCCACACGCGTATTTATATACGTTACCAACCTGTTTTTGACACATTTATAATGCATTACATTACTTTTCTTTTAGTCAATAATCTTGATTAATATGCAAACATTATTGTCACTTGTATTTAAGCCTATTCCAGAGCGTTTACATGTGTTTAGGTGTGTTCAAGTGCAAAACTATGCATGCTGCTGTACATTTTTGGAAAGCACTGGAACTGAACAAAATGGTGTGAACTAGGCTGATTGTAAAGCATTGAAGTTACTGTGCTTGCATTGTGGATGTGTTTAAAAAATGCACCTGAACACTGCTGGTGGTGTGAACAAGTCCTAAACCTTCTAGCTGATAACAAGATCAATAACTTTATTTTGTAGCATAACAAATGGTAAATGTAAAAAATATCAAATTATTTCAGTGCAGATATTTTATAATCTATGTACAGTATGTAAATGTAGAGAATGTAAATTAAATTACATTTTCAGATAGTTGTGGGAAAAGAACAGAAAGAAGACAGAAAATTATCAGTTATTTAAAGTTCTTTTTTCTAGATATTGATGAGTGTGAACTGTTTGGACAAGAAATCTGCAAAGAAGGAAAGTGTGTGAACACGCAACCCAGCTATGAATGTTACTGCAAACATGGCTACTACTATGACACCCGGTTACTACAATGTATGGGTAAGAAAATAGAGTGAAACTGTAACTGGAGTTTATCAGAAAAGCAGTAGATGCAGACCAACTCTGAGCAGTACTAGACCACTGTAGATTTTCTTAATACACTATGGGTAATAGTGTAGTACCGAAAAATATAACGGTATACTCCATTTTAATGTAGTTGATTTTATATGCTACAGATTACTGAATATTCCTCTGCTATAAGCAGGGTTAAGTAGCAACACATACTGTACAAAATGTAAAAAAGGATTTTAAAACCAGCAGTGGTGATTTTCTGTTGCTATGGTCCCTTTAAATAGTCCTGCACCTAAGTTAGCATACAGGGACAGATACGCAAACATGACCTGCTCTCTGCTACACAGTGGGGATTCTATGTAGTAAAGAGCAGGGCATCTTTGCGCTGGGAAGTTTTCATGATGTGACAGCTCGGCTCGCAGAACTCATTGCTTGATAGGATGCTGGCAGCCACTGGCGTCCTAGCAACGAATGATGCATCCCTTTGCCCATTCAGCTGGCAGCCAGAAGATTCCTCTGTCAGCAGTTTAATGATTGAACAAAGTGGCCAGGAATGCTGGCTGAGTCATTACCCAGATAGGGCAATGACTGTGTTGGGTCAGTGAGGTCAGCCAGCATTCCCACCCATTTGTTTACATTCACATGTCGACCCGGGAATCTCCAGGCCGGCTGCTGAATAGACCAGGGATGCATCATTGGTGGCAAGGACAGCGTTCGCAGAATAGTTCTGCAATATTTTGTTTGGACTTGCCACCTTGCAGAGTCTGAAATAGTATAAAGAGGTTTGGAGGCTAAGCTGATGTTCGCAGCTGCCCTGGGAGTGGGTCACGTGGGAGCTGAGACCAATGGATAATTCAGCCAGGAGATCGCTTTGATATCTCACATAACCATATATACCACATATAAGGCACTGTTCAAAGATAGCGGATTTCTTTTTGTATTGGAACCGAGTGGCATAAGGAAAGTAACATCTTACTCTGTAAAATACAGTATTCTGTATGCAGCAGAGGAATTGCTGTGAGGAGTATATTGTAAATGCAATAGTTTATTTGCACTTGGAATCCACTGTGGACCGGGTGTTTATATTTTAAGTAGAATGAGAGTTTTTGAGTGTATCACACATGGAGATAATGTGGTTGCATAAAACAACAACCTGTGGACCTTGAGATCGTTGGGACGTTCTTTGTGAAAGCAACTGCAGACTTAGAGGGGAAGTGGTGATTTTTGATAGTGTTGTAAAATTAGCAAGGATAAATTTATGAAGAACAGGCCAACGGAATTCACATATCATGCTGCAATAGAGCAGGGGTAGGCAAACTTTGCACTTGTGCAAAAACAAATCCCATCATTCCTCTGCCTCCTGGAGTCATGCCTGAGGATGCCAGAGTCTTTCAAAGCATCATTGGACTTTTACAATACAGTTGGTCAGTTACAATACATATCAAGACAAGATGGTGAAGAGGGCCCTGCGGGACATCCTAAAACATTTCATGTGAAAATGGCTTAATGTAGCTTAATGTACCATAATGTGCCTAAATCTCAATCAATTGCCTTAAAACTTTGCACAACCCAAGTTCTCAGCTTCCCAAACCTATCCTGGAATTTTCATGGATTCTGGTTATCCACAAGGCAAATTAGTGACATTAAGCTTTTTTTGGGGGGAGCTTAATGTGGCTTAACATACGAAAAACAACTTCCCATACAACAAGACTCTCTCTATGCCAACATATTCTGATTTTGGGTCATTTGATAAAACATACCAAAAGTTATTCACATTAAACTATTTTTATTACACTCCTAAAACATTTAATGTGAACAGCTTAATGTAAAAAGAGCTTAATGTACCATAATGTGCCTAAACCTCAATCAATTGCCTTGAAACGTTGCACAACCTAACTTCCCAGCTCCCCAAACCTATCCTGGAATTTTCATGGATTCTGGTTATCCACAAGGCAAATTAGTGACATTAAGCTTGTTTTTTGGGAGCTTAATGTACAAAACCCAACCTAAATGTTAACCAATGTCTGCCAAACTTTACGCATTACAAGATGCTATCTATGCCAACATATTCTGAAGATTTTGGGTTATTTAATAAAACATACCAAAAGTTATTCACATTAAACAATTTTATTCCTTTTCAAAAACTTTTAGCTTAATGTAAAAAGAGCTTAATGTACCATAATGTGCCTAAACCTCAATCAATTGCCTTGAAACGTTGCACAACCTAACTTCCCAGCTCCCCAAACCTATCCTGGAAGTTTCATGGATTTTGGTTTCCCACAAGGCAAATGAGTGACATTAAGCTTGTTTTTTGGGGAGCTTAATGTACAAAACCCAACCTAAATGTTAACCAATGTCTGCCAAACTTTAAACATTACAAGACGCTGTCTATGCCAAGATATTCTGAAGATTTTGGGTTATTTGATAAAACATACCAAAAGTTATTCACATTAAACTATTTTATTACAATCCTAAAACACTTAGCTTAATGTAAAACGAGCTTAATGTACCATAGAGTCTAAACCTCAATCAATTGAAACTTTGCACAACCTAAAACAAAAGAAATAGAAGGGCGCCCACCCTAGTGCAGATGATTTATTATTTTAAAAAGACACAGAATTAAAATGCAATAGTACTCACAAAGGTGGGTCGAACATACGCATGTATGGGTGGATTCAAAGATGCATCGATTTCAGGACTGCAATTAGCCTGTGTGCCACTTGATTGTGGCGTCGTTGATGCGTTTCCGGGATCACGCCCCCTTTAGACGTTCTGAAGAAGGGGGCGTGACCCCGGAAACGTGTCAACGACGCCACAATCGAGTGGCACACAGGCTAATTGCTGTCCTGAAATCTATGTATCTTTGAATCCACCCATACATGCGTTTGTTCGACCCACCTTTGTGAGTACTATTGCATTTTAATTCTGTGTCTTTTTAAAATAAAAAATCATCTGCACTAGGGTGGGCGCCCTTCTATTTCTTTTGTTTTACAGTTCTACAGTTCCCCTGGCTGAAGTGGGGCAGCACCCCTAGCAATCCTGCACTCACAACACTCAGCATCAGGATCTGTCCACAGCGCTTTAATTTGAATATATTTGCTTTGCACAACCTAAGCTCTCATCTTATTGAGTGACGTTAGGCTTGTGTAGCCCCTACTACCTTTTGCGCAGTGGCTATTAGAAATTTAAAGTGTTATTCACAAAGCTAGCTGCAGGATCAGCCGTAGCTCCGGCTGATCCTTTGGCTAGCTTCAGCCACCGGAGCCCTTCGGTTCAGTAGAACCGAAGGGCTGCTGTACGGCTATTTACTATAGCTCCCAAAGTTTGGTCGATCGGCTCAGTTGAGCCGAAGGTATATGCTTCGGCTCGACTGAGCCGAGGTGAAATCTGAAGCGGGCTGAGCAGCCGGCCATTGGCCAGCCGAAAGCCTTGCAACTTACAGCTGGGCGGAGCCAGGCATGATCTCATGGCTGGCTCCGGCCAGTTGCAATGACAGATCAGTCATTGCAATCTCACGGATGCCTCCGGCCAGTTGCAATGACAGATCTGTCATTGCAACTAGCCGGAGCCACCCGTGAGATCGCGGCCTGCTCCGGCAAGTTATCATTGTGTAATGACAATTCAGCGTCCCCAGGTCCCCATTAAGCTAAGTGTTTTAGGATTGCAATAAAATAGTTTAATGTGAATAACTTTTGGTATGTTTTATCAAAAATCTTCAGAATATGTTGGTATAGAGAGAGTCTTTTAGTATGGGAAGTTTGGTGGAAATCGATTAACATCTAAGTTGTTTTTCGTATGAAAAGCCACATTAAGCTCCCCAAAAAACAAGCTTAATGTCACTCATTTGCCTTGTGGGTAACCAAAATCCATGAAACATCCAGGATAGGTTTGGGAAGCTGGGAAGTTAGGTTGTGCAACGTTTCAAGGCAATTGATTGAGGTTTAGGCACATTATGGTACATTAAGCTACATTAAGCCATTTTCACATTAAATGTTTTAGGATGTCCCGGCCCTGCCCGTGAGAGTCTACAAACTAAAAGATTATCACAAATTTACTTTTGCTAGACACATCATGTGAATCAAAGGCATCAGCAGACAGGAAAGGTTATTTCCTATGTCTGTCTTTTGCAGGTGTGCAAAGACACAAAATGTTCAGTGTGTCAGACACTTGACTGCAATTTAGATGGTCTGCCAGAAGAAAAGTTATATTGAAAAACGATAATTTTTAGCAATTTCAGCAGTTTCAGTGATGCCCACATTTCATTTATGTCAGGACAGGATTACTTGTATGCACAATGTATCTGCTAAAAGAAAACAAATGGGCCTACTGGAAAAGTAAGTATATGCAATCTTCTTTTAACAGGTATGTTATACTGTACATACAAATGACCCTGTGCTGACAGGGTTACTTTAAAGCCAAGCCTAAAAACATAATATATGAGACATACAGTAAGTGTGACAAAATGATGTGTTATTTATTTATTTTTTAATGCACAAAAGTACCCATTGAACAAAAACTAGTGTACTGTTGGAAGCTTAAATTCCTACTTAGGGTTTGTGTGATACAGCTTATGAATGTACGATAAACTAATGCTGTAAGTCTTCCTTTATCTTTCAGATGTGGATGAATGCGTTGATGAGTCTAATTGTGTCAATGGCCAGTGTATCAACACTCGAGGCTCATTCTACTGCCGTTGCCCACTACATATGCAGTACCACACAGAACACAAGCTCTGTGTGTCCAATACTGAGTTAGGTAAGGCTATACCAGTGATGGCAAACCTTTTTGAGCCTGAGAGCCCAAACAGGATCACTAAATCAACTTATGTGTCTCAAAGTGCCATACCTGTGCTTAGACCCGAATACAGATGATTTATTTTAGAAAAACACTTCATATGACTGTCTGAACTAATTATGTGCTTAAATCTTAGAAGAAAAATACAATATAAGAGGTTTTAACTACACATGTACCTTTAGTACTGTGCTAATGAGTGAAGTGTGCTACTGCAGTACATGTCACATAGCACACTGCAAGGGAACCGTCTCTCTAAAGCTTGGAGTTAGTAGTGGAGCACCAGAGCCCAGTTGCAGCTCTGACCGATGTGACCCTGGTAGTTCTGCCACTGACTCCAACCTGTAAAGGAACTAATCTTAGCAATACATTATGCAGCAATGCAGAATACCGCCAACTATAGAGTACTACAAATCCCAACAATACATTATACAACAATGCAGAATACCACCAACTATAGAAGACTATAAATCCCAGGGGGGCTGTACGGATCTCAGGGGGGCTGTACGGATCTCAGGGTGTCATGGCCGGGCTGTTTGGCTCTCCTGGAGGACAGCTGCTGCTCTCTAATTAAAATAGATCCAACCATCCCGGTTTACAATCAGGCAGCGCAGCCTCCACACAGGCATATTAGACGGCCAATTCCTCCTTACTAGGACCCCGAGAGGCCCCATCAATCGGCCGTCTAATATGCTTGTTTAGAGGCTGCCGCTGCCTGATTGTGACCTGCTCAGATCTATTTTCAGAGGTGGCCCCTATGTTCATCTGAACCTGGGCTCGCGCGCCAGCAGAGAGGGCCCCACGTGCCCTCTTTGGCACGCGTGCCATAGGTTCGCCACCACTGGGCTATACCATGTACTTACTGATTATCTGTGCGGCTCTCAGCTAAGGAGAATTATAGGGTGAGTGAAAAACTCATCCCCATGATTCAAGCCGACCTGTGACAAAGAAGCTGTCACAGGTCGGCTCTATTGATCGGGAAGTGAGCGAACACATACCGCCAATCTCTGACCCGATCCTCTCCCTGCAGAGAGCGGTGACTCCACAGGGATCCCCCCTCTCTGTTTCTCCAGTGCTGACTGGAGGAACAGACGGGGGAGGAGTCGGGCGCAGCTGGCTCTTCTTCTAGAGAGGCTATGTCAATCAGCCAGCTGGGTATTGTCGAGATCCGTCCCAGCTGAGGCACTCTCAGGATATAGCGGGCAATAGCCCGCTATATACTGAGTTTTGGGTCACTGGAGGACACCGTATATGTCTTCCCGTGACCCTGAGGAGAACTATGTGCAAAAAAGTTTGCCCCATAGTTCTCCTTTTAAATCCTATAATAATTCAAAACCTGCAATGTCAGTTTTTCATTATTTTATCATGTGAAATTTTTTTTTTCTCTGGGTTATTTTGAAAGACTTGTTGCAAATGAGTTTGGGAATAGAAGAAGGGGCACATGAATTACATATAAGGCTGCAATAAAGAAACTACTACAAATGTTGAACTAACAAATTGAGATATAATATCCAGTGTCAAATCACACAAAACATATCTGAAATCAAGTTTGCCAGTTTTAAATTTCTGCTGGAAGTAACTGATTTTTATTCCATGATTTGATTGTTTTCCATTCCAACTCTGCAAGTTTTTGGAGGTTTTTTTTATCTTTAAATAAATTAGCCCATTTCCTCCTCCCAAAGACTAACAGCAAGCATACGGTCTGGTGTGCTTATGACTTACCTACCATCTTGCCTGACTGTTTCAAATGAAAATATTTTAGTAGACATGTTTTCCTAGGGGTATACCTCTCAATTCTTTTTTGGGGGATTATGATGGGGAGAGGAAGAGTAAAAAAAAGCTGGTATGCAGGAATGAAGTGGACATTATAACTTCTTGAAAAAAAATGTCCTTTATAAACTCTGCATGGTGTGCAAAACATAGCAAATAGCGATGGTTTAATTTCTATTGTTGAAATGTGTATTTTTTATCAGAGCATAGTAATCAGAATTGTGTGCTTATACAGGCCTATTTCTTTGTTCTAATAAAAGTAAGTATGTTCTCAATTCCAGTGGACAATTCAGTTTTGCACTAAAAATACAGAAAAGATGTTAGATGACAGGAAAACAAACATCCTAATGGCACACTGGGCCAGTTTAGTCGTTGCGGGCTGCAAATCTATAATCCATGGTCTCCTGACTGTGGTTCTCGGGGTTTAAAGTTCAGTTCACATATGATACAATCATCTTTCCCGGACATTGAGGTTTTATTTACATGTATTCAGGGAAAAGTTTTATGTTGGTTTTACCTGTAACAGGAAGGCTTTCTCTAAAAACTGACAATCTGAACCCCTAGAACGAGTGCTTGCATATATTGTGGAGCAGGCGAACTGAGTCATACAGTTCTCCAGAAAATAAAGGCCACACTTTTTGTTATGTAATTTTGCAGGTGAATGTTCATAAAATGTTTTTTGGACCCTTTCTTGGGCATCATATATTGTTAAATGTAGTTATTGCTATAATTAGAGATGCTCCTATACCATTTTTTCCAGACAGAGTACGAGTACAGATACTTTTCCTCAAGTACTCACCAATACCAATTACTGTATTTGCTGGCGTATAAGACTACTTTTGATACTTAAAAACATCCCCCGAAAATCGGGGGTCGTCTTATACACCGGGTATACAATGTATACATTTAGTTCGTTTGGGCCAAGCTGGCCCAAAACGGACATCCCTAATCTGTCAGCCCGCTGGATGTGCGGTAATACTGTATGTACGGTAGCTTCGGCTACATACAGTATACTGCGCTGAGCCAATAACGGCGAGCGATGTACACAACCTCTGCCAATCCAAGCAAGCTTTGTATTCATTAATAGAATACATTGATCGCCGTGATGGGCTCAGCGCGGTATATTGTATGTAGCTGAAGCTACTGTACATACAGTATTACCGCACATCCATCCATGATGTTTTTAAATGGTGTTGCCTCGGAAGTGGGGTAGTCATACATGACGAGTATAGCCCAAAACCTATGTTTTAAGTGGAAAATTAGGGGGTCGTCTTATACACCCAGTCGCCTTATACATTGGCAAATACGGTACCTATACCTTCTTTTAGTGTTAGGTGACAGTTTTTCTAAAACAGCACAGAATGATTTTAAGAATGCAACCTCTGCGACCCTGGTAGTTCTGCTACTGACTCCAAGCTGTAGAGGGACTACAAATCCCAGCAATACACTATACAGCAATGCAGAATAATACCAGCCATAGAGGACTACAAACCCTGGCAATACATTATTCAGCAATGCAGAATAGTATATGAATTTGCTACATACTCTGTGCTGCCACTCTGCTCCAGGGTGTCGGCCTGATGTCTCGGGCAGAGGGTCTCAGTAGGGGCAGATGTGGAGGTTTCAGCAGGGGCAGATGTGGAGGGTCTCAGCAGGGGCAGATGCGTAGGGCCTCGGCAGGGGTAGATGTGGAGGGTCTCAGCAGGGGAAGATGTATGAGTGGCAGAAGTACTGTAAACCGGCACCGCATGGTTCCCCAGATGGCTGCTGCAAGGTCCCCAGCAAGTGCGGGACCTGAGGCAGCCGAACCAATTTTAAAATAAAATTGCCGGTATCTGTTTTCAATATCGGGCATTTTCAAGAGTATGAGTACTCATTAAATAGCCCAGTATCGGCACCATATGTGATACTTGTATCGATATAGGTGCTTAATGTTAATTAAGCAAAATATTACTCTGCACTTTTCAAAGAAATAACCCAAGAATAGAAAAATGTGTCTATGCAATAACAAATCCCAGCCGTACACCTACTATGTCCAAAATAACAAAATTGTAAATCAAAATTGTTGTTTTCAATCTGGACACTTTTGCATTGAAGATTTGGACTTTTTGTCTATTTACAACATATCATGTGCTGTTTGGATATTTCTTGATTGTACAGCACAGGACACAGGGCTAGTCAGGATGTATGAGTTATATATTGTATTGTCAGGTGACTGGACACTGGTCAGAGCAGTTTGGAGCTTATATCACTCTTCCCCCTACCACAGATGCTCAGTTTTTTGCCATTGTCTTTAGGTGACAGACATGTTTCTTTCTCTTTCTGAGAGAATGTGTTTATTCTTACCTAATGATGTATTCAGTCAAGTTTTGTTCAACTGCATGCGGGCACCTCAGCAAAGATGCAGTTTCTGGATTGCCCACCCCCCACAGCTGGAGCTTTGAGGGCCATACCTGAACCCCACCAGGACAATGCCAGAAGATGTGGGGCAGGCCTGTAATGTTGATTTCAGAACTCATGAGCTGTTTTCAGTCTGAAGTGCAGATTCCCTTAGATGATCACAAGAGGATGGTAGAGATGAATGCTGAGTCAATCCATATAGCAGAGAGAGAGAGCTGTAAGCTGCACATGTGAGGATGATTAGTGCATATGGATCTGTCTGCAGCAAAGGAGGGTATACACAGGATCAGCTGGGAAGCTTCTGGGAATGAAAGATGCAAGGAAAGCAGCCAGCGTCTGACAGGCTGAGGAGAGCAGCAGCAATTGTCAGCCCAGGAAAGGAAGACTTCAGTAGGGGTAGTGGAGCGGTCACAGTGAGGACAAGCTGCAGGTAAGTATCGCCCGATGTCCACACATTGAACTGACACCAAGCAATTGAATCTGAGGCCTTAAGCCAGGTATGAGGGAGGAGCCAGATGACGCCTCATCTGAGGGGGCGGAGCCACGGACGGAGACTGAAGGAAAGGTGAGTATGTTACAGTACCCCTCCCTCGAAGCACCCACTCCATGGGTGGAAGGTTTATGAGGATACTGTCGATGGAACTGTTTGACTAATCTGGAAGCATGAACATCAGAGGCAATATCCCAGGAGTCTTCTTGAAGACCATACGATCTCCAACGTATAAGATACTGCAATTTATTTCTAGAAATTCTGAAATACAAAATCTTTTCTAGCTCGTATTCTTTATGCCCCTCCACCATAATTGGGGGAGCAGGAGGTGGATTACGGTTGGGGAAAATATTTTTTCTCTGAGGTTTTAGTAGAGAGACATGGAATGGAGGGATGAACCTTAAGGTCCAGGGGTAAATCCAACCAAACGGCTCCTTGGTTTATCAACTTTTGGATAGGGAATGGTCCTATATATAAACTACTAATTTTTTTGGATGGTGTTTTCATCTGTAGGTTCTTTGTGGATAGCCATACCAGTTCTCCCACTTGGTAAGGGGTGGTTTTCCTCTTTTTTTGGTCATAATAGAATTTTTGTCTCTTTTGAGCCTTCTCTATTTGACACTTTATTTGTTCTGAAATTTGTTGACGGTTTTGTAGATAATTCTCCGTCGCTGGGTTATTGGTAGTGGTGATCTGAGATGGGAAGAAGGAGGGATGATAGCCATAGTTAGCGAAGAAGGGAGTTTGATTTGTAGAACTACTGAGTGTGTTGTTGTAAGGGAACTCAGCTAGTGGAAGTAGTTCATGCCAATCATCCTGTAGATGAGTACAATAACAGCGGATGTATTGTTCCAGGCAGCAGTTAATTCTCTCGGTTTGACCATTTGTCTGTGGGCGGTATGCGCTGGAGAGTCTGTGTTCGATTTGTAGTTTACAACATAGGGCTTTCCAGAATTTAGATATGAATTGTGAGCCCCTGTCTGAGATGAATTTTTTAGGCAGTCCATGGAGCTTGATGATATTAAATATCAAGGCATCAGCAGTTTCTTTAGATGTAGGTAGCTTCCTTAATGTGTGCCATCTTTTGTTAGAAGGTCAACTACGACCAGAATGGTGTTGTATCCATCTGATAGTGGTAATTCCACAATGAAATCGAGGGAGATAGTCTCCCAGGGTTTATCAGTTATTGGTAAATTCGTTAATAACCCAAATGCAGGTTTGTTGTCATGTTTTGCACGGGCACAGACGTCACAGGAATTTACATATTCTTGTACGGTTTTCCTCACGGAGGGCCACCAGAAATGGCGATTAACAAGGTTTAAGGTTTTTGTGATTCCTGGATGTCCTGCAAGTGGTGCATCATGTGATAATTTTAGAATCTGAGCCGGATGACGCCTCATCTGAGGGGGCGGAGCCACGGACGGAGACTGGAGCAAAGGAAAGGTGAGTATGTTAGTCAATCCCATATTGTCTGAACACAAGTTAGGACAGATGTACGCCACTTCTTTTTCTTGGATAGAATTAAAAAAACTAAATGAGGAAGGGACTGGTACAAGCTTCTAAATGTAGGTGGATTCACCAATCGAGAGCATTTGAGAAAAAGAATAATCCCATCATGAAGTTTGAAGGGGTTAAACAGACTTAAACAGTTTTGTAGAGCCGGCGGTCGGCTTTACAATAGAAGCGATTCTGGTGGGTCAGCTGTCGCCAGATCGCTTCTATGGGCCGGTAAACGGGCCCCCACCCGACACCCTTGCCGTGTTTCCTGGGCTCCGCTGCCCCTGCTACGGACCCAGGACCGGCTTGCCAGGTGTTGGCGGGAAGCTGGGGAGGAGATCGGTGAATGTCCGTTCATCGATTTTCTCACCGTTCTATGGGACCGTGAGCGACGCATATTGCATCACTTCCGGTCCCATAGCTGTCTTCGCTGGGCTCCTAAAGCTGGCAGAAGCCGACCTCTCTCACTCTAGGATCATATTGATTCAACACTGAACCCTTTCAAATGTATCTTACTCTGTATTCACTGTGTTTGCACTCCGCAAAAAATAAAAATAAAGTAATTTGAGCATATAGCACTTTGTTGCTCTTCCCATCTCCACTCTAGCTCTGCCTATACATGCCTTCCACTTCCTCTATTTCACAATGCCTTATGGGAGATGTAGTCGGCTCTCTATGCCAAGATATGACACACACTGGTTCCCTAGATCCTCCCACTGGATGCAGCAAGGACTGATCTAATAAAAGGAGCATGTGACATCACTGGCAGCTAAAAACAAAAATTGCAAGAAAAGTAAGCACTTTTGCTGCATAAGTTGTTATAGCAGTTGGCTTCCTCTGACTGAGGGGGACCTAAATATATAAACTGAGGTGCATCCTGGAGTTCTTCTTTAATAACTGGTGTGTGTGGGCAGGGTTACTAGTAATAACATTGGATTCATTGTATAATTTTTGAGCAGTGTTGAATATTTATACATAATACTTCTGAGCTACATTTGTTATCATTGCTGTATACACATCAGTAGTGATTCAAAATAGTATATTGACATATATAGATGCTATTGTAAGTTACAGTTAGTAAATTTATGTATTGTTAGATGTGTGAGTGGGTCCTGCATTGTATTGATCAATAGTGGAATGCAGCGATCTGTTGTTAGAATGTAGCATTTGGTCCAGGGCTATATAACTACTCTATTGCTAGTAACGCACATGTCGTGTCCCTCTGAGGAAGTCCTGGTTAGGTGGAAATGCTTTAGGAACATGGCATTCATCCTTGCATGGCAGAATGCATTGTAGAATGTCTGTTTCTATTCTATGCCCCTACTAGCTCTATTGGCGAATTCAAACATGCAAATGTGCCCACAAGACCCCCGTTCAAGAGTTAATTTTGGTATAATATGCTTGACAGCTTACCAATATCAAGAATAATATGGTAAGACCCTGCATTTATACTGAGCGGTATATCTAGTCCCACAAGCATTTCCTGGTTGATCCTGATCCGGGTGTCTGTACTTGGATGCACACTGTCTGCATCCAAATGTGGACATACGGACCCATGCGGATGTGCAGTTCGGGTGTGCGGATGACAGTGTACAGCCGCGTCCTCCCATAGGAAAGTGCAGGCTTCTGCGTGCAATCACACGCAGCACCTGTCTCTCCCAGGATTAGCCCGATTATGGGCATGCATGCCACACAGACATGTTCGGCCGTCTGAATGAGACCTAAAGAGAAAAACATGCCTAAAAAAAATGGTATGATAAATAATAAATACCAAAATCTGATGCGGTATCATATATGCGGATCATAATTTTGGAGGGGTTGATATACGGTATAACTAAACATACATGGTACAAAGTAGCATGTGAACTAGTGAATGACGTGGAAAAGAGATAAGGATGAGAATAAATAAAGGTAGAGAATCAGATGTTCTTAATATAGACTTATCCTTTTGAACCAACAAAGTCTAGCGTCTTTTATCTATTTGTAGATCTCAATAGATATTTACCCTAGAAACTAACAATAAAACAACATTACACAATCAAAAGACTGAAATACAGAAAAGCTACCTTACAATAAGATATTCAACACAGAATAGTAGACAATGAACAAATACATATGGACCTGATCCTGTACACTGAAAATTATGATGATGCAGAAAAATATGCCTTTTTACAAAAAAGCATTCCCACACCCCGATAGAAAAATCACACTTTTTGTGTTCAAGGCAAACTTGGATACATTGATTGCTTTTTATACAACAGTAAAAGAAAAAAACATTTTAGAGTTTAGAGAAAACCCAAAAAATCAAGAAGAATAACCTCACTAGAGATGAAAGAACGCCCTTAAACATTCTTCAAAATAATAGAAAAATAGTGAACCAAATTGCAGGCAAAGGAAGAGGAATTGTTGTCCAGAAACTAACAATATTTAAAAGATTCAAATGGAAACCTTAATGAAAAATTATACTACCAAAAAATTATTGCATATAAGAACACAAGATGGAATATGACTTACTAATTGAGTATTCATACAATGATAACATACTAAAAAAAATTATTTACAGTAGACCAACCCACTATTCACTTTGCAAGGGAATTTCGCCTCTGCAGAGGAAGTTTCCCCTTAGTTCAGAGAATAGGGTAAAGCCATTTTTTTGTGATTGGGTATTTTTTTCAAAGTGAAATATCACCACTCTAATCTGGTATCAGCTTTATTACTAAGTATCGAATCCACTCTAAAACACCTTATTCTCTTATTTTTCAAGTTACATAAAATGGGAACTATTTTGCTCATAATTCTGGTTAACACAATGAGGAGAATTTATCAATACCGGAGTCGACAAAATCTGGAGCAGCTGTACACAGCAACCAATCAGCTTCTCACTTTCATTTTCAAATCTTAACTCAACAAACTGAGGAGAGAAGCTGATTGGTTGCCAAGGGCAACTGCTCCAGCCTTTATCTGCTCCAATTATGATAAATTCCCCTCAATGTTTTTTGTTTGATATTATGAGTGTGCTCAGTGAAGATGTACGGGTAAGTGCCTAGATGGAATACAGCACCCAGAAATAACATGACGTTTTGGAGCGCACAATACAATATAAAAACACATGCACACTTCTCACAGTGAAAGAACATTACATACTTCAAGAGTGTAACTCCATTGCCTATGCAATTTAAAGTAGTATAAAACTCTCAAACTTGTTTTCAGTGAATTCAAATAAAACAAATATACATCGCCCAGCAAAGTATTTCTTTACAATTTTGCCCAAGTACTTACCCTCATCATGTTTGGGCCCAATTTGGACATTTTCACTTAGGGGTGTACTCACTTTTGTGCCATTGTGACATTAATGGCTGTGTGTTGAGTTATTTTGAGGGGCTGGCAAATGTACACTGATATACAAGCTATACACTCACTACTTTACATTGTAGCAAAGTGTCATTTCTTCAGTGTCGTCACATGAAATGATATAATAAAATATTTACAAAAATGTGAGTGGGGTACTCACTTCTGTGAGATACTGTATGTACAGTATATGTTACACAATAATGGATGACTTTTAATAATGTTATATTGATGTGTATAATCATGATTTAATTTAAAACTCTACTTATTTATAATTTCTGATATGAGTTGGAATATTTAGATGTATTTATTCTACTTATACCAAATTCAGAGTTATTTATAGACCAGTTTTATGATATAAGATTATAATGGTAATTTCCAAACCGCTGTTGTTTTTTGTTTTGTAATCGCGTAGATCTGGCCATCGGCAGATGAAATTTGGGCTGTAGCAAATGTCTTCTTTTTAGTTTGACCCACTGTTTAATTTATATTTGACATGTTTTATGTCAATAGGATAAAATAGTCCTCATGAATCTTTTAGAGGTCATTGCATCACTGTGCATTATTTAAAATCTTATTGTTATTGCTAACATATAAAAAAAACCTTTCCCCTTGCTGTGAGTTCCAGTCCTTTTGAACTATATTGTCGGAAGATAGTCTTATTGCAGAATATGAGCTTCTCCACTCATTGCTATAATTACAGTGATTGCCTGAGTGCTTTTCTTTACTTTGTCTTAACTGATCATCAAATCTCATAAATCTCATAAATCCCAGGAAGTGCATAGGACATTCATAGTGTCCTCTGATTTCTAACATTTGTTAGTCATTTGATACAGAGAAACTAATGCAGCTGAAAAGGAGAACTAACAAAGGGAAGTTACAAAGCATTGTTGTCGCAGTACTGAAGCTCAGACAGACATGGTACTCAATAACGGCAACTGCACAATGATCTGTGGTCTCTTATGGCCAATTAACACTTGTGCATTGCAGCAACAACCACACGTTAATGCAACAAGTGGCAATGCACCCACTGTATGTGTGGTGCCTCACCATGCTCTTCATTGTGAATGACACACCAATACTGTAGCGGGAAATAGCTTTGGGAAAACCAGCAATGGACTCCGGACACAGACATCAGGAATACAAATCTCCTTTATTCTCTGCGCAGATCTAGACCCAGGGGACTACTGTATCACATTCCTGAGTGACCCTTTAGGGACCGTTACTACATATTTATAATGATAATAAGTCACATTACACATTTCCAATATGCAGGCTCTCTACATCCGCGTCTTGTCACCGTACTGCTCTACAAAGATGGCGCCGTTTTGTCGGCTGCCACATGCCCCCCTTTGATGCTATCGCGGCGAAAGCCTGAGCAAGACAAAGCATCATTAACAGACTACTAAAAATACAGGGGGGCATCTTTAGTACACAGGATGGGCTAATAGCAGTCCTAGCTAGTCTCGGGGAACCAGTGGTTGATATTTCCACATAGCCATTATATGGGCTGCAGCTTTTCTTTCTACAATGGTCTCTACGAAACTCCTGATCATTCTAGTCCCTAGAGGTATCAGACAAGGACAGAAAAATACAGGCTGCCAGTATTGCCATAACTACTCCCAACATGGCCTTCATCCCATTCACATTGGAAACCAGTCCCCGAACCAGCCGTCAACATTCAATCCATCCCATGTTTGCACTGGCACATGAGCTTACTTCCTCATCCTGTCAGTTATTTCCTCTATCGCATTTCCGTTGTCATCGATCTTTAAACAGCAGTTGCTTAAGTTGAACTTCCTACAAACACTTCTCTCCGCAGCTAACAGATAATCTAATGCAAGTCTGTCCCAGTAAATGGCAATAAGCAGCTTAGTTTCTTATTTCACAAGCAAGTTAAAAACATTTGCAGATTCCGTGGTAATAATGTCTAATACAGCTTGTAGCCTAATAATTTGATTAAGCATATAGATAGGAGTTCTGTAGCCATATGACCCATCCTCCGCCCAAGTGGCGAGACCATAATACTGAACAATACGCTGGGAGGGGCATTCATTATCATTATCTTTCCAATTTCCAATCAGCCCTTCTTTTCCTCTAACTCTTCATACACAGGGACCCCTAATTGTTCTCCACTCCAAAGGGGGAGGAGAAAGAATGAGGGTTTCAGGGTCCTTAATACACAAGCTCCTGACCAATCTCGGTGAAGCTCTGAGTAAGCTTTGTTCCCACAGATCCAGTACAGGTTTTCTGGTGCTTTCCAGTTAGATTCTGTTGTGTTGTTGATCCTCCCATACCCCTTGTAAATTGGTGAAATTTGTAAAGGGGTGTGGGTCTGGCCTGGGCACATCATCACTTCCCCACCAAGACGTATTCTTACAGTTGTCATGGTAAAACTGCTGTCCTAGACAGGCCATTTCTCCTACATGAGTTTTATACAGGGGACCTGACCTGGTTATACAATATTTCCCAATTATGGATGTCTTCAGATACCACTCAGATTTTACTCGCTTGGGGGGTTTTCAGGGGTGGTATAGAACGGAACATGTTAGTCCCTCCACACACATAGCAATTTGTCACTATCAAGTTGTCAGTAACCTTTTCCGCCAGTTCTAAGAACAGGTTCTTGGTGTTAGGGGGTACCTCTATGCCGGTGCCAATCTCTTCATAAAGGGAGTGGAATAACTGATTAGGGGTACTCTTGGTAGTTTCTGTTTCCAGGGATATATGGATACAAAAGGTTGAACCACCTAGGAATTATGTGCACCACACCCCTAGTAGTTATATAAACAATAGAAAAAAGATGCAATGGGGCTTTTTGTGGTGTTCATGTACGGATGGTAAAAGATTCATTTGGACGCAAAATAGGCAATTGCCATAGTAAAGTTATTTACACTAGATATTTCTTAAAATACAATGTTTATTAAAATTCCATGATTTGATAAATACACATAAGATCAAAATAGGAAAGAAATATCAGAATTGATCATAAACGCCTCCCTGGATCACCTATGCACATTAAATCTATATCTGAATAAAAATTTTGCTAGGCTTTATCACTATCCATATTTCATTTTGCAATAATATTCCACTTTCCTTTAAGCTTATTGTAGGTGCTACAGATCCAGAACGCGTTTCGCCAAGCAGCTTCTTCAGGAAGTTTTGGGAGATCGTTTGTGACATTTCTCTATCAATCAAACATAAATTAGTTTAACCCCAACGTAAATACACAATTGAAACATCTCGTTCTTATATAATAATATAAAATAATATGAAATAAATACCAATCATTCCGGCTTGTGGTGGTATCTGTCCACTGATCTGGAGGCGGATCCTTGCAACTCCAGGGAGCAGAGAGAGGGATAGGACACATATAGGTGGCCGACATGGAGGGGATTTGAGTGAGCCTCAGTATATACCTATTAAGGATATGACGTTATTGTGATCCACATAATCATATTAGATGAGTGCACTTATATTATGTCTAAATAGCTGCCCTATTGATACTTATAAATAAATTGATACACATGTATCCATATCTCTTTTTTATCACTGCAAGGTGCAACTCCCAGCCTTTGCAGACGAAAAATATTCCGCTTATTTGAATCAATTGTTAGTGCTATCAATATCTCGGGCAGATTAGAAAAACAAGAAAAATCCACTTCATACATAAATTAATGTATTGTATCTAACTGAGCTGTACACATACCATTGTGGCCAGGGGCTGGACTGAGGTGAGCAACCCACCCCACCATACGGAGCACCCACCGGCATCAGCCCACTCTCTCCGATTCAAATCCCTGCCGCACACCATCACACAGCACACAACCGGCGTGTGACGTGTGCGGCCAGGTCGGGCCATTGGTGCACGCATGTACCTGTCCAGGTACACATAATGGGGGGCACTCCCGCTAGAACATCGGGTACCTCCCAATCGGCTAGCCATCTGATGGGGCTAAGCCCAGAGCAGGGTATCCCCCTCCCCGCCCGTACGCCAGGAGATCAAATCTCCAATGCGGTGGGGCTGAGAATGGATATACTATCAGCCGGGAGCCTCAGCTCCTCCCCGAGGTGCGGGGAGAGGCGATGCCCAGCGTGCACCACGCCCCCGTTGTTGGAGAGAGGGGCCGGCCCGTTTAGTATGAAGCCCTGGAGGTGAGGTCATCTCCAGACATGCGGACACATATCACCAAAACCGGACGAAGTGGGCATGAATGCATCCAACATAAATATAAACATAATATAGCATTCCAAATTCTTAGTTGCCTATTTAGATCTTTAACTTAAGCATACTCATAAAGCAAGTATGGCATATCAAGATATCGTTTGAAAAAACTATATATCAGGGCAATCCATTCGCCAATGATCTCTATCCTAGGAAATATAAATATAATGTATATTAATCCACCTAGTGATGTGTTGGTGACTAAAAAAGTTGGGGGCCATATGGAAGAGCCAGAGTGTCTGTGTACACCAATATTCAGAAGTGTGCTTAAATGCCTGTATTTTAGACAGAAAGTATATGTGTGATAGTATCATTCGAGTATGCTACGAACGGTTTACTAGAGAGAAAGGGGAAGTGTCCGTGATTTAAAAATGTGAGATAAATTCATAATTAAATAAAAAAATCAAAAATTTCCTATGTGGTGAAAATGTGTGACCTTTTAACACCTAGAAATAGGTCAGTGAGTTGGGATATATGCACAATTGTCCCTGGATCTGATCCCCTCCCATATATGTTTACTCCAAACTTACTACATCGTGCTAAGAAGGAGGTAGAGTCATATATGGTGAAATTCACAGGAGTGCAATTCCCCATTGAACAACGGGATGAACTAGGCAAGGATTGCAGAATGGCATCCTGGGTTGTCTTTCCCCGTGTTGCCCAAGTGGTACAATCCCACCGGGGGCAATAGTTCCATGCTTCATTAGAGCAACCCGCTCCTAGCCTCCCTGAACAGATTTATCTGTCATTTGTCAGGTATTCTCTCTCCCATGCTAACCCCCCGCAACGTCCTCTGGGAGAATGGTTAAGGTTAATGGCGGAACATACATCAAAAATCAGGCTCGCTGTTGTATTGATTAGTTATCAGGGTGCGGTTTATCAACTTGCCTGTGGAGCTAAAGCTCCGGACTGTCAACCAAGTTTTAGCGGGCTCATGGGTGGGATCATAACAGGTTACCTGGTTTCCTATGGTACACATTGAATAAGTGGTTTTGTTATGCACACAGGTACCAAATACCGTGCCCCCACATTGGTAATGAGAGTGCCATAACAGAATTTGAGTGGCTATGGACCCTACCCTAGTAGTTTTGATACACAAGTCACAGGAATTTCCCTCCCCCTTATGGGTCTGGCCAAACTCATTACTATAGCTAACAGTAATTTTAATAAGGCACTTTTAGTAGACATTATATGGGTGGATACTCCCAGCTTTGGCTGTGCATTGACCAGTCAGCTTCCAGGTATGTGACTGGAGCAGAGCTAGTAGATATCAGTTGTGTCCACTGCTTCTGCCGTGCGTTGACCCAACAGCTTCCAGGGGTGTGCTGGGAGCAGGGCTGTAGATATCAGCTGTGTCCACTGCTTCTGCCGTGCGTTGGGTGTGCTGGGAGCATGGCTGTAGTTCTTCCCTCTGTTCTCACTGGTCAGTCTTAGCTTTAAGGGGTCTTTGTGGGTCCGCTATACTCAGCCAGGAGTCTGTATGGTCAGCGGCTCACTTTACCCTGGAATGATGTATCCAGGGGGTCACCTCTGCTACCTTAATGACTGTGGGGGTATATAGCAGAACAGTGAAAGGACCTCTCCATCTGGGGCCCAAGGGGTTAAGTTCTACTCTTTTACCCAAACTGCATCTCCGGGTACAAAAGGGTGGACTGGGTTGGACATGCTTATAGGGAGCTTCTCTTGAACCCATTTCCCTATCTCCTGCATGCTTTCCACGAGTCTCTGCAACACTTCATGGTTCACTATACCCCCTATCTGGTGTAGATCTCCCTTTATGATGGGTGGGGGTCTTCCATGGAGTACATCTAAAGGGGACAGGTTTGTCCTCTTTGTACCAGATTCAGTCTTTATTCATTCTTGTTCTGCCTTTGTATAAGCAGGATCCCATTCTGAGAGTGGTACTGTGAACAGGGGGGCCATAATTCCTTGTGGGGGCTGCTGGAGCACTGTCTCCTTAGCTGCTCGATCTGCTTTTCTGTTGCCCCTAGCCACCTGGGAGTCTCCCTTCCAATAGCCTCTACAGTGAATCACTGCAACTTCAAAGGGGGCCCATACTGCCTCCAAGAGTTCCAGTACTTCTGTCACATATTTGATGCTTCTCCTTCCGGGTTGTAATGAGCCCCTTTCATTGTACAGGGCTTCATGAGCATGAAGGGTCAGGGAGGCACACAGAGTCCACATAATCATTCAGTCTCAGCCCTGCAGCTAGTTGTAATGCTCGAGCGATCAGTTCCGCTTTCTATGCAGAGGTTCCCTGTGATAAGGCTCCTGCCTCTATCACTGTCTCCTGTGTCACCACTGCATAGCCAGCATAGCGGATCCCATCCGTTACAAAGCTGCTGCCATCAGTGAAGTGCCATACAGGCTTTGAAAGTAAAAGATCACAAACAAAGCCTGTATGGCAAAAAAAAAATGTAAAGCATCACATAAAGGAAAAGCGAGTGGCATTTATAAAATATAAGATGGAGTGGACGGCATTGGCGTTCCATAACTACAAAGAATGTAATAAAAGATGTAAGCTAGTAATACGGGCAGCTAAAATAGAGTGCGAAAAGCATATTGCCACAGATACAGATACCAATACATAAACAGTAAAAAGGGGAGAAAGGAGCAGATAGGCCCAATAAAGGATGAAAGCGGGAAGTTAGTCACAAATGACAAGGAGAGGGCAGAGGTGCTGAACACTTTTTTCTCCTCAGTATACACTCAGGAGGGAAACGGGTTTGATGTCCATGATAAAACACATAGTCCATCACAAAATATAGCCAAGTGGTTGACGGAAACCGGGATACAACAAAGACTTAATCTACTTAATGCAAATAAAGCATTGTGACCAGATAACCTGCACCCCAAGATACCTAAGGAACTAAGCGAGGTTATAACAAGACCATTATTCCTCATTTTTAAGGACTCTCTAATGACTGGTAGAGTTCCGAGTGATTGGCGGAGGGCTACGGTAGTTCCAATATTCAAAAAGGGGGCAAGATGCCAACCTGGGAATTACAGACCAGTTAGTCTTACATCGGTAGTTTGTAAACTGTTAGAGGGAATGATTAAGGACTACTTTGTAGAATTTGTTCAGGATAATGGTATAGTTAATGACAATCAGCATGGGTTTAGGAAAGACCTATCAATGTCAGACTAACCTACTGACTTTTTACAAGGGGGTAAGTAGAGATCTGGATGGAGGGAGGTCTGTGGATGTGGTATATCTGGATTTCTCAATGGCTTTTGATACGGTACCTCATAAACGCTTACTATACAAGCTGAGGTCTATGGGCATAGATGGAAGGGTGTGTACATGGATAGAGAACTGGCTAAAGGAACGGGTACAGAGAGTATCAATAAATGGCGCCCTTTCAGACTGGGCTAGTGTCATTAGCGGTGTGCCTCAGGATTCTGCACTGGGACCCATGCTATTTAACCTGTTTATTAACGACATCGGGGACGGAGTAAACAGCGATATCTCAGTGTTTGCTGACGATACCAAAATTGGGAGGGTAATAGAAACGGACTAAGATAGTATAATATTGCAGGAGGACCTGGATAAAATAGGGGAGTGGGCAACTATATGGCAGATGAGGTTAATGTCGATAAATGCAAAGTTATGCACTTTGGGATTAAAAATAAGCAAATGGGTTATACAATTATGGGTATGCCGCTAGGGAAGTGGGAAATGGAGAAAGATTTGGGGGTCATTGTAGACCATAAACTGAATAATAGATTACAGTGCCAGGTTGCTGTAAGCAAAGCTAGTAGAATCCTGTCCTGCATCAAGAAGGGAATGTTTTGCAGGGACAAGTCTACAATTTTGCCACTTTACACATCACTGGTTCGGCCTCACCTGGAGTATGCGGTGCAGTTTTGGGCACCGGTGCACAGAAAGGATGTCCTTGAGCTGGAGAGAGTCCAGCGGAGGGCAACCAAACTCATCAAGGGGATGGAGGACCGGAACTATGAGACAAGGCTACTAAATTTAAATATGTTCATGCTGGAAGTAAGGAGATTAAGGGGGGGACATGATTTTCATATTCATGTACAAGATGTTCAATGGTCATAGCAACATTAGCAACAAACTCTTTAAGATTAATTCCGTAACAAAGACTAGAGGCCACCACCTAAAATTGGTAGAAAAAAAATTCCAACACAAGGGGCGAAGGGGGTTCTTCTCAGTTCGAGCGGTTAGGGTCTGGCACTCGCTGCCACAAGCAATGATTTCAGCAAATAGTGTGGAATCTTTCAAGAAGCTTTTGGACGATTTCCTGAGAGACCGTAAAATACAGGGGTACAGGTACTCTTAAGAATGAGATGACTAAGGGACCTATACACACACACACACACACACAATAGGTTGGACTTGATGGACTTATGTCTTTATTCAACCTCAAATACTATGTAACTATGTAACATCTGGCTTTCCCAAGGGGTTATCTTTTAAGTCTGGCCGACTTGCATAGACTTCATCCATTACCTGAAGGCAGTCATGGGCTAGAAGCTCTTGTGAGGTGGGGAGCAGAGTGGCATGGGTTTAGGGTGTCTAAATGGATCCAGGGATTTTCACACAGCATGGCTTGATATTTGACCATCCGGCTGTTGGTGAACCAGTGATTTCATTTGTAATCCATTAGGGTCTGCACCTGGTGTGGGACTCGAACATATATCTCCTGACCCAGTGATAACTTGTCAGCTTCGGCCACCAAGAGGGCTGTGGTTGCGATGGTTCGCAAGCAAGGTGGCCAGCCTTGAGCTACAGCCTACAGCCTTGAGACTCCTACTGCTATTCCCCGCTTTTCCCTGACATACAGGTAAAAGGACTTCTGATTGTCTGGTAAGTCCAGAGCAGGGGCCTGCATCAGTCTTAATGTCTCGGAAGGCTTGGTCTTGTTGTTCCTCCCATAGAAATGGCTCTCAGGCTCCCCCCCCTTTGTGGATTTATAGAGGGGCCTGGCTTTGGTGGCAAAGTCTGGCATCCAAATCCGGCAGAATCCTGCTGCTCCCAAGAACTCACGCACTTTGCGTCTGGTGGTTGGGGTAGGGATCTGGTAAACAGCTTCTTTCCTGCCCTCTCCCAACTGTCTCTGGCCTTGTGATACTCTGAACCCCAGGTATTTTACAGTCTCTTGGCATAATTGAGCCTTTTCCTGGATACCTTATAGCTCGCCTCCCCAAGTACTCTTGGATTGCCGCTAGGGCTTTGCGGGGGACTGGATACTGTTTCAGACTGACCGGGGTAGCTCCTGGTTTGAGCTCAATAAAGATTGGTGGGATGTGTCTGGCCAGTCCTGCTGGGAAAGGGAGTGGGCCATCTGTCAGAGTAAACATTCTTCATTCCTCCTCTTTTGGCATACTGAGGACCATGATAGGGATCTCAGAGGCATGGGGCAGTTGTAGGACAGCCTGTCCATCAGATTTGAAGTATATATGTACTCTGAGTTTAGCAAGTAAGTCTATGCCCAACAAGGGAATGGGACAGTCTGGCATGTATAGGAACTGATGTTGGACTTGGTGTCCACCCAGGTTACAAAGTCTTTTCATCAGTAAGGGTCTGTTAACTTTATTCCCTGTGGCTCCAACAACAGTGATTTCTTTGCCAAAGATATGGGCTATTGGTCGGGTCACTACTGAATGTTGAGCCCCAGTATCTATAATAAAATCACTCCTGTGGCCCCTATTGTGGCAGTGACCATGGGCTCCCAGGGGCCTAATAGAAAGAAGCCTGGTCGGCCTCAGTACAGATCGTCATCTGGATACACAGAGTCTGTCCGCCCCACAAAATCTGCATACATGTCTTCCTGTCTGGACCTCTCATATCGTCCTTTCTGGAGGAAAATCCTGGTTGCACCAAAAAAAAAAGGATAAGGCTGCTTTCTGAAATACACAAAACACTAACTATTCTTACTATTTTCAATGTCATAGCAGCACAGTGTTGTACATCTGTTCAATGAATCGCTGTTTAGAACTGTCAGAAGAACAAGTCCGATAGCGTAGTCATACATTGCACTTTAGTGTTTTCAAGTCTAAAGTAGTGGCAGATCCATTGTCATGTTGCTACTTTTATCAGAACAAATTGTAGATGACAACGGCAGCTATCTTACATTCTTTTCTGTAAGGTAATATGTCGTTTCAAGAGGTCAGTCATCCTGAATGACTATTGCAAATGACAAGAGGGGCTGGAAAACACCCAGAAGACCATATTTAAATCAACATCATTGACCATGTTTAAATCAACAACATTGACTTAAAGGAGAACTATGGGGGTCAGTGTTTTTCCCCATAGTTCTCCTTAGGGTAATGGGAGGACACAAACTAGCGTCCTCCCGTTACCCTAAGCTCAGTATACCGCGAGCTGCAGTTCGCGGTATACTGAGACGCAGCAGCCGGAGCGGATCCCGACGTAGATGACGGGATCCGCCCAGCTGCGTGAGTGACAGCTGGCTCTGCCTATCTAGAGGCAGAGCCAGCTGTACCCGCCCCCTCCCCCTGTCCGTTACGCCAGTCAGCGCTGGCAGATCGGAGCGGGGAGAGGGGAATCCAGTCCCTCCCCCTGTCACGGCAGAGAGACGTGACAGGATCGGAAGGTGAGCGAACCTGGTATGTGTTCGCTCACCTCCCGATCTACTGAGCCGACCTGTGACAGTCTCATTGTCACAGGTCGGCTAGAACTATGAGGTGAGTGGAAATCACTCATCTCATAGTTCTCCTTTAAAAAAAAAATTACATAGCATTTTTGCCATAGATCAGAAAAATTCTGTCAATTTCTGCCATCTGCAAATGTTTCCTACTCTGGGTAGAATTCAGCTGAATGTGTATTCTCATCTTTAATGCAGGGGCGGAACTACCGCCGGTGCAGCCGGTGCGGGGGCCCGGGGCCCAAGGCAGATGAGGGGCCCACTGAGGTCCGATCCCCAACGTCTTCCAGTCTGTAGGGAGGGACACCAGCAGAGGGACTGAGCCGATGCCCTTTGAAAACGGCCGCTGCAGCGCCGATCACTCTTCTCATTGATCAGTGAAGCCGGCATACAGTAATGACAGCTGCAGCCACAGAGCGGCCAAGGGGAGAAGAGTCTGTACAACTGTCACTTTCAGGGGCGTAGACAAGGGGGGAATAGGGGGGTTCAACCCCCCCCAGAGTGTCCTAGCTGTGGTATTGCGAGGGGGGGGGCAAACCTGTCTAAAGGGATGCCAGGGATGTCCTGTTTGCTAAAACATCAGTGACGATGTTTTTCAGTGAAGCAGATGTTTTATCAAACAGCACATCCCCGGCATCCCTTCAGTCATGCAATTGCTTTGCCTTGCCCTGGATGCTCTGTACATGCCTCAGTGCGGGCTCTGCCTTTCCAGTGACCAGGAGCAGAAGGGCTGCAGGATAGAATGGCATCAGCTATAGAGGACTACAACTCCCAGCAATACTTTATACAGAAATGCAGAATGGTAACGGCTATAGAGGACTACAACGTCCAGCAGAACTTTATACAGCAATGCAGAATTGCAAACTATGTATAAAATATTAATGGGAGTTGCAGTCCTCCATAGCCAAAGCCATTCTCCATTGCCATATAAAGTATTGCTGGGAGTTGTAGTCCTCTATAGCAGTGGTCCACAACCTTTTTGGAATCAGGACCGGTTTAGCTGAAAAATGTTTTCCAAAGCGAGAGGGCGGTGGTTGGGGGGGAGGTAGTAGATGTGAGGGGAGAGGTAGTTTGGGGATGTTTCAAGCACATTTATTGTACACTCTATTTCTATTATTATTACACTGTAATATATAATGAGATTATTATACAAGTCAACATATTGCAGAATCAGTGGGAGTCCTGAGCTTGTTTTTCTGCTCTCAGGTGGTCATTGCGGGCTTTCAGGTGGTTAGTTGGCCAGTATGGGCATTGTAAGACCCGGGGGGGGGGGCCCGGAAAAAAATCTTGCACCAGGGCCCTTTGATCCTTAGGCCTGTCACTGCTTTAATGCATTTCTATTTGATAAAAGCGAGGAAGAGGTAACATTTCTGTTGGGGTTTTATTTCTAGGCAAAGTTGAGTATGGAATGGCGCTGGATGGCAAAGTTGTTTAGATTCTCTACAAAGTGTCTAATGATGGCTCTTGAATAGTCAGTAAAGCATGTAGGCTGCTTCTGAAAACGCAGGTCCCTTCTTCCTGCTAGGGAACCTGGGTTAAAATGTAAACAAGGGGTTGAATGCCAAAATCATTTCTTGGTAAGGGAGATAGATGAAAGGTAGTTTGAAGAAGCAGCAGTCCACTATCTGACGTATCTTATCATCTGAACATAGCCAGAGACCTGACTGCTGCTTCTCCAGACTATATCTGCAAGATGTCCTACTCTGAATCCCAGAAGTTTTCCTCACCTTCAGCCTGTTACATCAGGGGGGAACAGTGGTCACAGGGACAGGAAGGCACAGATATACCTGTGATTTAAAAATATTAGAATTATCAGCATAATATTTAAGTAACTAAATGGATACTTAGTGCCGCACACTGTATGTAGTGTGGAATTCTTAAATTTCTGTATACATCAGCAAGAGTGTTAAATCCACCTGGTGACTTGTTTTTAAAGCTACTCCTAAACATATTATTCATATAATTATATAGGTCTCATCAAAGCTTTTCCAAGTAGACATACAACAATGATTCTGAACTACTTTTTTTCTATTTATATAATATATAGATGTTGATGAATGTCAGGAGAGAGCATTGTGTCGCAATGGTCGCTGTGTAAACACCCTTGGATCCTTCTATTGCGAGTGTACCCCTCCATGGACATTGGATCCCCTGGGAAGGCATTGTAATCGCCCTGAGATGCAGTCAGGTAATGAGCAAAAATGTGCACAAATAGTATTCTTTCCTAATCAAGCATTTGTTATATTATGTTTTCTTTCCAAAACATATGCGGTGGAAATCACAAAGCTTTAGAACCTGTTTTCTGTTGGTATTATAGGTCATGTGTGAGCCGCATTCACAGAAGCCTTGCAACAATTGATTTGAATTCACCAACTGCTGCAACAAATTCACATAGTTCTTATTACTACACTTCTTACAGGGTTTTTGACAAAAGGGTGAAGAGTTTGGAGAAGGCAGGACAAGTGAACAATCTAGGCCAAAATAGCTGATTTGGAAAGATTCTCCAATTCAGCTCACTTTCCAGTGCAGCTATGTTGTCCTAGATTGTTCACTTCTCCTGCCTTCTCCAAACTCCTCACTCTTTTATGAATAACCCTGTTAGTGTGTTGGCATTGTTGGACCAAGCACTGGATTGGAGTTTTTCTTTAAGACCTTCTGACTAATCTTATTTTTCCTTCATTTTCATACTATGAAAAGTGTCTCAGTATTTCTTGCGGGGGTAGCCCCACTACAAGAGTTAACTTTGTTTCTGCCCGGTCATTTATGAACAGAACCTGAAAACTAGCTCAGTCATGAAGGGGTTAATGTTGATACTGACAAATTCACATACACATTAATGACATGTATGTAAATTGTTTATAAACAGGGCCTGTGCTGCCACTAGGCAAACTAGGCATCCGCCTAGGGAGCACAGCTACCTAAGGCGCAGCCTTGACCACTCACCCCCCACGGCGCCCCCATCTATTTCAAATTGCAAAAGCCAATAGCAGGCTGGCTATTGCACCTGCCCACTGAGAGACAACTTTCTCTCTCAGGTCCGCTCCTCTGCCCAGTGGGAGGGGTTTCAATATGGGAAGGGTGCAAGTAGCTGGTCTTGCCTAGGGTGCAAAATAGTCTAGCACCGGCCCTGGTTATAGATACTGACATTTGTTGCACAAATAAAAAATATAAGGATAAATGCTTTTAGGCACAGCCTTTGTAAATTCCTCTGATGAGGTCCCCTTCATTTTACAATCCATCCTTTATCCAGTCAGCACACATGCATGCTAATCTTTCTACAAATGTATTGTAACTTTTTACCATGTGCTCTCCTAGCATTTTATCGCATTTCACTTCAGGATATGACAAGCTGCTTGTCTGTTATGCTTCTTTCTCAGTGCCTGCTATAGGATTTCCTTTTCAATATTAGGAGAAAGTATGAAGTTTAACATTAAATCTCGACACTGCTCTGGTCTTACCTATATATATTTTTTTTTTACTCTGCCTACAGTCAAAAATATTAAAATCCCATAGATAAGATTTTTTTTCAGCTGGAAGAAAAATTTATAGTCAGACCTAAGGCATATGATTCCAAAGAACCATGGAGCTCTACCTGCTGTTCCAATGGATGTAAGTCCCATTTGACTGCAGATTCAGAAAAGCAGCGTACAGGTAATATATGTTAGGACAGGGAGCCAACCTTGGCACTTCAGCAATATATGTTAGGACAAGTAGGCAACCTTGGCACTTCAGCTCTTGTGGAACTACAAATCCCATTGGATCTTTTTCAAAAGCTATTCTGACTCCGATTGTTGTGCTAGTGACTTATCCCTTGCTGAGACCTCTATGCCTAGCCTGTAAAAGCAGATTCAATCACTGAGGACAATCATTGTCAGATAGCTGAACTCACCAATACCGTTTCATCCACAAGGGTTGCTTTATTCTGAACATCAGGTTACAGCAGATGACAGGAAACAACAGACGAATGAGTTGTGGTATTATGCTGTCAAAAGATGATAACTTCGTAGCGTACTATGTGGAATACATGTATCTATTGTCACATGTGGCCTGTAGCTGCATCCATGACACAGGAAGTACTGACCAGGAAGAAGGGTGGGGCATTACATACAAAGGAAATGTGTCATAGATCTCAAGAAAGGGAACATAAAAAACAAGCGCATTACCACAAAAGGTCACTAGATGGCAGCATAGGGACTATCAATAATATAGCTATAGGAAAAATGATTTAAAGAAATAACTATAAAAATCCTTATCTATATAAACTTCTATGCTACATTGGGGCGGCACACTCCCCGTCTGGCATTGTAAATGTCACTATTTACATCATAACGGTAGTTATGCAAATAAACAACAGTGTAAACATGAACATGAACTTGTAGCTTGTCCTCTGAACCTAAAATAAAGAAAGAACATATATCCACAAGTTCAAATATAAGATAAAGTCTGATAACTATCAGGATAGTAGACTTGATCACTGGAACCGTCTTTCAAGTGAGAGGCAAACTTGTAAAGTTCCATAGTGATGATACAAGATAGTCTCTTTGGCCGGTTAAAGGCACTTCGAATAAGGCCATCCTGGATGTGCATGGTGCACGTAGGTACCTGAAGAACATGGGCTCATGTAACTCCAGCTGCAAAGTCTCCATGTGAAACAGGCACAGTTCCATGCTTCTGGGTGAGAAGAGTAGCTGGGGTAAGGATGGCTGTAAGCTTTGAATCTGTGTACACATCACTCTTGATGACTGGATTCAGCTTGGCAGTAGGATTGTTTTTAGCAATGTCTTGCCTGTCACGAACACATTTTATATCTGTGCTAGAGATGTTCTGTTCTGCATTGTGTAGTAGAATCAGCTCACTTTGAGCAATGTCTTTTGCAGAAAGAGGGTTTTGACATATGAGCCAGTCCTGACAGCAAGTATCATTGGGCTTAGTGTTACAGCAGTGTGTAGTATGGACTAACCTTGCAGTAGTGCGGTCAGGCCTTGTCCACTTGGTGAAATGACAGCCCAAGACGAATCCTTGTTCAGATCTGGTTACAAGGGTGTTGCCTTCAGGAGGAATCTCTGGATCTTTGCCGGGTTCTAGAAGACTGACGACATCAGCTGTAGCTTCTTCTGGATGATTCAGCAGGAATTCAGGACCTGTTGACCAAGAATAATTTGCAAAGACACTGGCAGACACTGGCCTGGTGGCATAATCTTAACTTAACTTCTGATTGAACATAATGGCATTTTTCAGGCTTAGATGCTAACTTAGCTTTGCCAAACAGAAACCCTATGTGGGTTTGATTAGAAAAGTCTCTCACCTTGAGGTAGGCAACAGCTGCTATGGACTCAGTAGATGCATCTGAGAAGATATAAAGCTCTTTTTTCTGACTTGCAGCAAGGGAAGCTGTTGCCTACCTCAACAGCTGCTATGGACTCAGTAGATGCATCTGAGAAGATATAAAGCTCTTTTCTCTGACTTGCAGCAAGGGAAGCTGAAGTGTAGCAGCGTGATATATGAATTCCATCTAAGGCATGTGGAGATTGCCGTCTCTGTAAGGATTTACCTTGTATGGTGATAGGACCCGCAAATCCCAGTGGATCGTACAGGCTGTTCACCACTGACAGAACACCACGCTTAGTAAATGGCTTGTATACAGAGCTGACTTGAAAGCTGAAGGTGTCTTTCAATAAGTCACACCGTAGGCCCAGACTTCTCTGTACAGGTGGCATGTCCATTCCCAGATTTAAGTCTTTAAACCCTGTGTCATGATCGCCCGGTTGAAAGACTTTCATAACAACAACATTGTTTGAGACAGTCTTATGTAGTCTAAGGTTGGTTTCAGAAAGCATACCTTGAGTCTTTGGTAGCAGGTCTATTGCTTCTTCATGAAGAGGAGAATCATCTTGCACGATCACTGGTGTAGAAGACTCCGATGAGTTTCCCGAGATGTTCACTGCTTGTGGAGTCACTGGAGTGATGCTTGAACAATCAGGTGCGTTGTTCCGGGTGCTTGCATCAGTGGATTCCTTCTCATCCGAGCTGTTGAAGGAAACCTGGTGCTTAGTCGTGCCAGAACTATTGCAGGGTGGTGTAGTGATGTTGTCTTGGTTTACCTGTACGATGATCTTATTGGAGCACACATCACCTGAGGCATGAAGTTCGCAATCTCGTTTGATTCCAATAAGTACCCAACTTAGGTCAGTCCTTTGGGCATAAGGAGCATCATTCCACCCATTGTGCTGCTGACGTACCTCGTGTACTCTCAGGATTTCTCTGCCTAAGAGAAGCATAATTCTGGCATTGTTGTCAAGTGGTGGGATACAGTCAACTAAATAAAATAGGTGAGGTCGAGAAAGTGCATCCTCTGGTGTAGGAATCTCCTCCCTGTCATTAGGCAACTGATTGCACTCAATGATCTGAGGAAGAGGAATCCGCTCTGTTCCCTCTATAGGAGTAATAATACATTCGGAAGCATAAGTTGTTCTTCCTGAACCTTCCACTGAACCAGCACAGTTGGGCAATGTGTAGGATAGCACGTTACCCTTTATGCCGAATAAGTCAAAGAACTCTGAAGTGGCAAGTGAGTGACTGCTTTGGTCATCGAATACTGGATACATCTTGATTGCCTTTTCTGGTTGTCCTTGGCGAAACACCTTGACAAGAACTATTTTTGCAAGGGTCTTGCTCCAAAGTCTTTTGTGATGTAGTTTACTACATTTTGATGTAACTGTTGCAAGTGGTTGCCCTTGGCTCTTCCCACAGGTTACAGTACATAAGGAAGAAACACTTGGCGTGGCTGGAGCATGACTTTGTTGCTCCTCGCCATGATTTGAAAGAGGGTTGGAGGTAGGAGGCTGCTGTGGATTGTCTGAGGGTGGGCCAGGATGCATAGCTGTTACGTGTCTGTCGCTACTGCATTCTGTGCACTTGATGACAACTTTACAGTCTTTAGCAAAATGACTATAAGAAGCACAGCACCTGTAGCATACTCCAAGTTTCTGGAGAATCTCCCTGCGCTCTTGTAAAGTCTTTGCCCTAAGCCCACGACATTTCTTAAGGAGGTGAGGCTTCTTGTGAATAGGGCACTGACGATTAGGGTCTTTATCTCTATCATCCGAATCACTCTGGTATGCAGGTGAGGATACGGGTGGTGAGATGTCTGTCCTTTTAAGAGATATTGCTCTATTAAAGTCTCTATGTTTAGCTGCTGTGTTATCATACCTTGATGATGATGATGATGATGAAGCAGGCAAGTTGGGTTCACTGAAGCTGGGATCGTTTCTCATCCAGGCTTAATCACTGATGAACCTGCAAAAATATGTGAATGGAGGAAAAGATACATTATAGTCTCTTTTGTACCTTGAGCCCATTTCTCTTGCAGGCCGTATGGCAGTTTAGACACCACTGGATTGACACCATGTGCAGTGTCCAGGAAGCTTAGTCCAGGTAGACGTGGGTCTGTCTTTGCCAGTTCTAGCTCCATGAGGAGGTCACTTAGTTCTTGGAGCTTGCGATGATCTTTGTTCCCTATTTTTGGGAAGTTTTGCAGTCTTTTGAATAGAGCGCTTTCTATGGCTTCAGAGCTACCTCAAGTCTTGCCCATGCAGCAACAAGGCCTGCATCTGGGTGGTCAACATGTACTGTTCTCAGTCTTTTAACACGATCTGCAGATTCTGGCCCCAGCCACTTTATCAGCAAATCAAGTTCCTCCTTGGTAGTAAGGTTGAGATCAGCAATAGCAGCCTTGAAGTTTGATCTCCAGGCCCTGTAGCTCTCTGGACAGTCATCAAACCTTGAGAGGCTAGTGTTAATGAGCTTGTGGTGTACCATATATCTGGCGAAGTCAGCCATGTCTGATCTCTCACTCTTTGGTGCCAAAGTGACTTGTGGAACCCCTTGGGTGTGAAAGTTCTCTGGTGAAGAAGGGTGAGGTTTACCAGGATAAAATTATGTTGCAAGAGCATTTAACTTTGGTGTAGTCTCTAAGACTTCTGCTGGCTGTGGCTTGAGCTGCGGCTTGTCACCTTGTTGTTGGCAGGAGTTGATGCGGCTTGCTGCGTCGATGCACTTGTGTTGTAGATTTGAAGAGGCTCAGGCATTTGGTGGGGAGAGGTCGCTGTGTTGAGAGTCAGAACAGTGTTGTTAGGAGGAGGTACAGGAGATGACTCTGTATCGTTGCAAACATTATGCTTTAGCACATAACCACTGGTGCGTTCAACTGGATCTTCCAGTTCTGCTGCGATAAAGCAGTCTGAGTTAGTACTTTGTCCCATTGCTTGGTCAAGGACTTTCAGCATTGCTAGGGCAGCTGCTTCCTCCCTTTCCATTTGCATCGCCTCTGCTTGTTGAGCAGCCATTTGTGCTTGGAAAACTTTGCCTTGAGCTTCTGCCTTTGCTTGATGAGCTTCCATCTCTGCTTGGCGAGCAGCCTTTTGTGCTTCCATCTCTGCTTGGTGAGCTACCATCTCTGCTTGGCGAGCAGCCTTTTGTGCTTCCATCTCTGCTTGGTGAGCTACCATCTCTGCATGGCGAGCTGCCTTTTGTGTTTCTACCGCTGCTTCCATTCTGGTAAAGGAGCTTTGTGCTTTTCTTGATTCCGCATCAGTGCGGGCCTCTATTACCTTGTCGCTTAATGTTGAACTTCTGGAGCGAGAGGACCTAGAAGAGCGTGCAGTGTGCTTGGTTGAGATCTGGTCTCCTGCAGTTGAGCAATGCGGAGTTCTGCCCTTTCTTTGGTAACTTGCACTAAGAGATCCCTTTGTTGGTTCAGTGCATCAGTCCTGGTCAGTTCTGCTGAAGAGTCCTCTATCTTACAGTCCAGTAAGAAAGCTCTGTATTTAGCAGACAACCGCTGGTAGTGTTCATACGCAGCAGATAAGAGATCTATAGAGTCTCTTAATTCAGCTTGTTGATCATTAAAGTGTGACAAAACTGATATGCAGTGTGAAGTTCTGTCCCAGAGGTCTGACAGATTACTGGAGAACTCATCTCTAGTGGCTTCATAGTTTTCTCTGAGTTTCTGTGTCTGTTTTTTTGTACGTTTGGGTCTTACACTCTGTTCGGCAATATCTGCAGAATCTGCTCCCTGTATGTCTGCGGGTTCAGAGGCATGATGAATCTGCATTGGTTCAGCCATAAAAGAGTGTTCAGAGCCTTGTCTAGACATTATTCACGTTTTTGCAAAAAATGGCACTGTCTCTTTAAGAAGACAAACAGCAGCTTAGACAGGTGGGGTAACATAGTTAAATGTAGAGAAACAGTTTTCAACATCCACATGAAGTGCAGTAAGCTTGTGCGACCATGTGCTTTCACAAGATGGCGGACGGCACTGAGCTTGATTGCAGATTAGGCACACACATATACACAGCAGGCTGTAGGAATTCTATGCATCTTTTGACTATTCTGACTCCGATTGTTGTGCTAGTGACTTATCCCTTGCTGAGACCTCTATGCCTGGCCTGTATAAGCAGATTCAATCACTGAGGACAATCATTGTCAGATAGCTGAACTCACCAATACCGTTTCATCCACAAGGGTTGCTTTATTCTGAACATCAGGTTACAGCAGATGACCGGAAACAACAGACGATTGAGCTGTGGTATTATGCAGTCAAAAGAGGATAACTTTGTAGCGTACTATGTGGAATACATGTGTCCCTTGTCACATGTGGCCTGTGGCTGCATCCATGACACAGGAAGTACTGACCAGGAAGAAGGGTGGGGCATTACATACAAAGGAAATGTGTCATAGATCTAAAGAAAGGGAACATAAAAAACAAGTGCATTACCACAAAAGGTCACTAGATGGCAGCATAGGGACTAACAATAAAATAGCTATATGAAAAATGATTTAAAGAAATAACTATATAAATCCTTATCTATATAAACTTCTAATTCCCATTGGGGCGGCACAAAAGCATTATATGAAACAAAACATCCCCTGGATCCCTTTAAATTCCCTGCTTTATTGCTGGCTATTCTCTGCCCTGGGATTCTCTGCTTCTCCCTGCTGGCCACTAAATGCTGCAGACTTTAGCTGTGCAATCTGCTGATTGTTTTTTTTGAGCAGGGATGTCTAAATGTATGCCAGGAATGTGTTCTTTCACATAAAGTTTAGGAGGAAAATGATTGATGAAAAAGAAAGCTAATATCTGTGAGAGAAGGGCCAAAGACAGCATGTATCAAGGGGAGACGTGATTGATGAATCATTGAGGTCATCCAGACATGAAATAAAGATAGGCTCAAGATAGCTTCAGCAGCTTCAAAGGGTTATATTGTGGAGATGCAAGTTTATAGGGAATTGAAAGTAATCCATTTCAAAACAGGAGAGGACCTGCTACAAATATGGAAAAAAACCCAGGGTCCTCCCCATCAGAAAACAAAAAAAGTGCTTTTTGCTCTCTGTTTCACAGAAAGATTTTACTTACTTGCTTACCCAGTGATTACAGAGGAGGTGAGGGAAAGTCATATCAATAGGGCAGACAGCAATAAAAGCCTGCTAGAGATTCTTTGTCCCAAACATAAAAACGTTCAGTCTCCATTTCAATTTAATGCAAAGACACATTGTTAGGCAGCACAATGGCACTAAAGAAGCAACCTTAGGGGTAAGCACCTCTGAAAATATGGAAATAGGCATGGGCCTATTATGCCAAATGCAAACTTCAGGCCTGGACCAAAGCTAAAAACTGTAGATTTATATTGTTTATCTTACTGTCCTATCAATGACTTAATAGCTAAGCTACAGCATACAAAAACAACATACATTAAAATCTCTTAATGAAAATACCTCTACTTTACAGATCGCACAGAAGCAATGGATACCTGTTGGAGGATGCGAGGCACAGATGGGATTTGCACCCATCCAATGAGTGCTCACCGAGTATCGCTGAATGAATGTTGTTGTGGACAAGGGCAGGGATGGGGACCTATTTGTGTCTCCTGTCCTCCTAGGCATGGTAAGCAAAATCTAATCAAACATTTTTTACTTTTTTTTTCAGTATGTTTAACAGCCTAACTCACTGTATAGAGCAGCCTTTCTCAATTTTTTTTTTTTTTTAAATTCTTTATTTCTGCAAACATAAGAGTACATACACAGGACCACACAAACATCTGGGCCTCACGGCCAGGCAGTGTCATATATATGCATATAACTTCGTTTTCTCCTACAAACTATTGTCTTGCCCGGCTCGCCCCCTATACATTGCTCAATCCCAGGCCACATCTGTCTGGTCTGCGTCTGTACTCCCACGACTTTTCCATTTTCTTTACATAATATACCTTAAGAACACACCAACTCTCCAAAGGATACTCTCCCACGATCGTCACGGACTGTTCCATGGTACACTCCAGTTGTTCCAGTTCCACCCACAGCTTGTGTTTGGAGTTACAACACCAGTCTACCACCACTGACAGGTGTGTCGCTTTATAGTACATCACCGGATCTGGAAAGCTCAGGCCCCCAGCTCTCTTGGATCTGGATAATATCTGATGCCTCAACTGAGCCCTCTTGTGCATCCACAAAAAGGTTAGGAATTGAGATCTGAGCCGGCGGAGGAATGTCACCGGGATTGACACTGGAAGCGTTTGGAGGAGATAGAGTAATCTCGGCATAACCATCATTTTTAAGATATTATTGCGACCTAGCCATGTAAAGGAGGGGCGGTCCCAGGATGCCAAATCTAATGTGAAACGTTGCTGGAGAGGGAGGAAGTTCAGGGAGAACGTTTTACGGATATCTGCAGGTATAGCCACCCCCAGGTAAGTGATTGATGAGTCCGCCCACCGAAATCGAAAAGAGTCCCTTAGCTGCGCCAGTCGACCCTCTGGGAGTGATACATTCAACGCCTCCGATTTACTCCAATTCAGCTTAAAGTCTGTCAGTTGTCCATACGCGCGTATCGCGTGCATGGCATTGGGTAGGGAGATTTCTGGGTGCGTAACATATAGCAGCAGGTCATCGGTGTAAGCCGCAACCTTGTGCTGTCTTCCACCGCAGTCCAGTCCACTTATGTCCGGGGGTTTCCTGTATAGTCCTAAGTAGTGGTTCGAGCGCAAGTATGAAGATAAGGGGCGAGAGCGGACATCCTTGGCGAGTCCCATTAGAAATGGTGATGGGTTCAGACAGGGCCTCGTTGACTCTAATCTAATTCCCTGGTTTCATATTTTTCAGGGCCATTTCAAATTCCCCCACCGAGATATGTACTTCCACACTTAGTGCAGCCGACTCGGGGTAAGCGGGGCATGCCCGAGCTGGTCAGGTACGCCCGGATCGCCCAAGTCCGTTCCTGAGTCCCCGACTGTCCTGCGCCCTGATGTAGATTGTAGAGGGCAGAGTAGAACGAATGGAATTGCCTCGCTATGTCTTTGGATCTGGAGACTAGTGCCCCCTCTGTCGAACGGATGAATGGTATGTATGTACGGGATCTAACATCTCTCACGTGCTAGGAGCTTTCCCGGTTTGTTCCCAAATTCATACAACGTGCGCAGTGCTCTCCTTAATTGGGCCCGTACCCCCTCCAGCAACAGGTCTCTATGTTCTGATCGAGTCTGGGTCAGGGCCGTCAGGGTGTCCCCGTCTAAAGCAGCCCTGTGACGCAACTCTAAGGCTCGCAGTTGGGCATATAAGGCCTCGATTCTTTGCAGTCGCTGCCTCTTCCTCCGGGCGATCCCTCCTCGTGGGCCGAGACGTGGATCTATTGCGAGCCCCTCTGGGTCTCCGGGATCCCGATGGACTGTGGGATGCTGTAGTCGAGGCCTCAGCCGCAGAGACGTCCAGCCAGTCTGGTATCAGGAGTGGAGCACAGTCGAGAAAGTCCATCAGGTCAGGCAGTTGACGTGGGTGGGTCAGTCTAAAGGACCTGTCGCCTCTGCCGATCATCAGCGAGAATGGGTAACCCCAACGATAAGGGATACCCCCCGCTTGGAGATGGTCTGTAAGGGGCTTGAGAAGGCGCCTACGGTGCAAGGTTTGCGGGCACACATCAGGGAGGATCTGGATGTCAGCACCATCAAAGTCTACAGCGCCCTGTCTCCATGCATTGCGAAGGATTTCCTCTTTAACAGTGAAAAAGTGCACGCGGCACAGAACATCTCTAGGCCTGTTGCCATCGGGTCCTCTGGGGCCTAGGGTTCTGTGTACCCGGTCCAGTTCCAGCTGTTCTGTCGGGGGCTTACCGAGTAGGCCATTGAATAGAGCTGTCACAGCTGCCCTTAGATCTTGGCCTCCGGTAGCTTCTGGGATCCCCCGCAGCCGCAGGTTATTGCGGCGGTTACGATTTTCGGTGTCTTCCAGCCGCAACTGTAATTGGATCGAGTGGGTCTTCTGTATCAGGACTGCCTCCTCCAACTGGGAAACCCGTGCCTCTATCGCGGAGTCTGCCGTCTCCAAGGCCTCTATGCGTTGTGCCTGCTCGGCGACCCCCTCCCTCACCTCTGCTATATCCGCACGGAGGGTGGCTGCAATCTGGCCTATCATGGCCTGCATGTCATCCTTGGTCGGGAGCGCCGCCAGCATGGCACAGAGGTCAGACCGGCTGGGCATGTCCATGTCACTCGCCGCTTGCGGGCGTCCCTGGGGTGCTGTCGCCACGAGTCCCAACATCGGGTCAGGTAGGGAGCTGGGTGGGGAGGGTGATTGCTCCATCTGGGACCGAGTGGCCTCCTGAGTGGAGCCTGGCTGGGCCTCGGCCGGAGACCGTCCCTGCACTTCCGCTCGCCACGCTGTAGGCCCGGAGCCCGAGGACCGCACGGTCTGGCTTCTGGCCCTGACTCCCCTGGCCGGCTGTGATAGAAAGGGGTCCAATCGGGCCTGTACCCGCGGGCGTGGAGGGGCGCGGGGGGTCCGCGATTTCCTGGTGCCTCTGGACATGGGGCGTAATGGTGTCTGATCAGGTGATCTACTGGCAATTACTCCATCACTCCCCGGAGCTCTCCCTACTCACATCCTCTCAGCGCCATGTTCAGGCCACGCCCCCCTTCTCAATTATTTTAACAACAAGATACCATTGAAATAACTCTCAGGTTTCTGGGAGCCCATGCTAATAATGACCATACCTTCAGCTCAGGGTACATTAGCATTAACAGTAAATTTTAATATAAGAGTAGTTTAAATAATAAGAATTGTAGTGTATTTGGTGCATTTCACACACAGGGCCAGTGGCGTCACAAGGGGGGTGCAGGGGGTGCGGCCCGCACCCGGGTGCCACCATTGGAGGGGTGACACCAAAATGACTGTCAGTCATTTTGGTGTCACCCCCTATGAAAAGTCGGGCACTCGGTCAAGGACACAGTGTCAGGAGAGAGGAGGGGACCCGGCGGCATACCTCTGTAATAATCTACTTAATAGGAAGATGGAACTCAGCTGCGGAGAGACGTTAACAGTCACGTGCTCTGGCCCAGGAGTACGTGATGGCAAGGGTTAATTTGCCAAGCAACCTCAGTGCATCATCAGTCTATCTTCCAACCTCACTAAGCTTGCTATGCCTATAGTAAATTTAATAGTTTGAGTGAGAAGGCAATAACCTGAAGTAGTCAAGATCAACGGTTTTGGATGCTTAACCAGTTGACATCCGCGGTGTTAAACCCCCTTCCCATCCAGGCCATTTTTCAGTATTCAGCGCTGCGTTACTTTGACTGACATTTATTCCGTCATGCAACGCTGTACTGAAATCAATTGTATACCCTTTTTTGAGGACAGATAGAGCTTTCTTTTGGTGGTAGATCTGAGTTAACGTTTTAGTGTGTCAGTATAGTGACGGTCATATAGAAGTAACGCTTTAGGTTGCCAGCATAATATCTGCACCACATAGGAGTAATCCTCTAGTGTGCGAGTTTAATATCTTCCACATATGATCAATGCTGTAGTGTTAGTGATAAGTCCAGACAGGCTACAGGTAATCAGATAAAGCCCCAATGGGCAGCGGCGCAGAGGGATATACTTGCAGTTAGTTATCCTGGTTAGGTCTTTGGCTTAGTCCTGGGCACGCTAGCGCAGAGTCCCCAGTGAGGGCAAACAGCTGTGTCGCAACACTCAGCAAAAAGATCCTCCTTCCTCCTGTCAGGGAGCGCAGTAGAGGGTGCTGGTTGTAAGGAGACCGGCACTCGTCTGGCATCCGCATCGGGTTGCTGGAACGCCAGACAGTTGCGAGGTCGCGTCTTATGACACGGAAGGGGCCGGTCCCGTCTGACGTTGGCAGCCTGGGGGCCGAGCTTCGACTCGAGTCCGCGACTGGGAGTGGCGAAGTTTCCGGGAACCATTGCAACCTCATCCCGCCGGGTGAACGTCCCCTCCTCTCTCTGCTGGCGTCCATCACCAAGATGGCTATCGGCAGGCGTCAATAAGATGACCGTACATGCGCAATGACTTCATCGAGCACGCTGTAGGCAGTGTCATGCGCATGCGCGATGACGTCACAGTGGGGCGTCACCCGGCTGGATTCTTTTACATTTTTTTACTTGTTTAACCCCTTCATGACTGAGCTAGTTTTCAGGTTCTGTTCATAAATGACTGACACATTTTTTACATTTTTTCTGTGTGATTCTTCCACAGCAGTAATATACTTTCTTACTAAATGTACCCACACATATTATATATAGTTTTTTAGAGGACAGATAGGGCTATATAATTATATCACATATGTGTACCTAACCCCTCACTTAGTTTGAATAAAATAAAAAAAATGAGGAAAAAAACTAGAAGAAAACACTTTTTTCACAAGTTTTGATTATTATTATTTTTTTTTAGAATTTTTTTATATTAATTATAGTATAAAAAATATATTTATATATAATTTATATTTTCCTAATTTTGTTTTACACTTTATTTTAATTTTTTTACACTTTGTAAAAAAAATAAAAATAAAATAAAAAAACTTTTTTTTTTCTTGTCAGTTTATATCAAGCAATCACTATGACAGCTTGATAAATTAACTTTTTTATTTTATTTTTGGCTATTAGGCTGATCCAAACTTAGGAACAGCTAATAATAACCTTAGAGACTGATCCTGACTTTAGTCAGATTCAGATCTCACTAAAAGCTCTTTGATCGTGCCTAGACGATCAGAAATGATACATTTCACTCAAAAGATATACATTGTATTCTTTCAGTGAAATGTATCTAAACATCGGGCTCTCGAACTGTCAAAACAAATAGCAGAGAGGTGAGGTGAGTCACTGCTGCCTCTCTGCTATTTTGAGCTGTCAAATACGGGATCGCAAATTGCGGTCCTCTATTTGCATGTAACGGCTTCATTCTTTCATTAATGAAAGGAAGAAGCTTTTACAAAAAGCTTAATTATTTCATTAATTAATGCCTCAATACTGAGACATTAATGAATGACTGTTAAATGCTGAGAATCAGCAAATACCGGCATTACAAAGCCTGATATAACTCGTCACGTACAGTGTACGTGGCCAGTCATATAGGCACAAAGTGACAGGACATACACTGTACGTCTCCCGTCACAAAGGGGTTAGTCACATGCATTTATGCATGTGGTGTATCTGTATTTATAGGTGACTGTAAACTGCATTATTTTCATATTGAGCCTGATGAAGGGACCCTGCGCAGCCCCAAAACATTGGCATCCATGTGTCTATGCATCAATAAAAGTCTTTTATTTGGACACATTTCTCTGGTGTGCTGGCAACATGCTGTTCTTTCACTTATCCAGGGGGTGTTTCACGTCTCTCCACCACTCATATCTCTGTTGGTTCCGTGGGACCTGAACCTTGTGCTCTGAGTCTTACAGAAGCCCCTTTTGAGAGCATTTGAGAGTTGTCTTTGTCACCGAAAGTGGCCTTTTTGGTGTTGATCACCTCGGCCCAGAAAGATTTCGAGTTGGATGCCTTGTCTAGTAGGCCCCCCTTTTTGGTGTTGCATAGGAACAAGGTAGTTCTTCGCCTGAGGCCTCCTTTTTTGCCAAAGGTGGTATCGGCATTCCACCTTAATGAGGATATTGCTCTTCCTTCCCTTTGTCCTTGTACAAGGCATCCAAGGGAAGTTGCACTTCATTGCCTGGTTATGGTCAGAGCAGTGCAAGTTATTATTTCTGTCAAGGCATCCCTTCATAGGAGGAATGTCTTTTTATTGTTGCTGGGGGTTGTGGAAAGGGGAGGCCACTTCTGCAGAAAATTAGATTAGTAAGATATGATATCCCTGCTCACTGGCGATCTTAGAAATTCCACCAAGGATCTTGACACATGTTAACTTAAAATCAAAATTGTTGACCTGGAAAATCATTCCAGGCTAAATAATCTTAGATTTGTGGGAAAGCCAGAAAGATCAGCAGGTAAGGCACCTGAATTGTTTTGGGAGAAATTGAAAATTATTAAAGGATTTGGAGGTTTCTGTGATCATGATCAAACGCATCACGCACAGCGACAAGGTCACTGTCATCATAGTAAAAATTAAAACTTCACTACAATGGCAAAAGGGTTGCTATATAAACAGATTTTTCCTTTGAAGTATAGAAAAACTGTTTTTTTCTTGTAGAGGTGAAGAAATGTCTGCATGACAAAGGAATTTCTTGTGGTAGTGCAGGGCACCTGGGGCATTTGCACTGCATACCACACTAGGTGCCTCAGGCTGTGATTGCCCAAAATTGTTTGTTTATTTTTAGGCTGCCTATGCAGTGCCAGCCCATCCACCTGTCATGTTGCTTAACTTAAAGGAGAACTATGAGGTGAGTGCTTTTCACTCATCCTCGTAGTTCTAGCCCACCTGTGACAATGAACCTGTCACAGGTCGGCTCAGTAGATTGGGAAGTGAGCGAACACATACCGGCGTTCGGTCACTTCTCGATCCTTTCACGGCAGAGAGCCGTGACAGGGGAGGGACTGGATTCCCCCCTCCCGCTCCGATCCTCCAGCGCTGACGGAATGGACAGGGGAGGGGGCTGGTACAATAGGAACAATGACAGCCTCATTCAAGTGATAAGGTTTGCAATGTAATCAAAACCAGCAAGCAATATGAAAGTCTCATTAAAGTAAATAAGTGCTACAATGCAATCTTATCCAGTGTAGGCAGAATGACAGCCTCTGTATATCAAGGTACTTATCAGTTTCCAGGGAGGTATAGGCTGCTTGCTGGCAAGGCTGCCTAGTAGGAATCTGGGTCCAGTGACACTCAGGGGTTCAGGCAGCAGGGATGGTTTGGATCCTCCAGCCAGGGGTTATACCTGTAGCAAGGTCGGTTGGGGGTTTGCAGACGTTCCCACCGCAATAACGGAAAGCCGGGCAAGTCCCCCAAGCCGGTTTTTAAACCACACGAGGAAGTGCGGGTGGGCGGCACTTCCCCGTTCCAGCGTGGAACGCAGCGGTGCCCAACACCCACGTCACTAAGCCGTCGCCGAGTGCGTTCCACGCTGGAACGCAACAGCAATATACGGCGGAGGTCCCTTACAGTACCCCCCTTCTAAGGGAACCCCTCCTGGGGTCCCAAAAGGTGGGTGCTTGTCAGGGTACCATGATGTGAAGTCGGTTTTGCAAAGCAGCAGCGTGCACTTCAGCTGAGTCCTCCCAGGAGTCATCTTGTGTCCCATAGCGTTTCCATCCAATAAGGTACTGTAACCGTTCCCTCCTCCTTCTGGAGTCTAAGCTCTGTTCTACCTCATATTCCTCCTCACCCTGAACCAGGATAGGGGGTGCAGGAGCAGGGTTTCTTTCGGGAAACGGGTTAGGCCGGAAGGGTTTGAGAAGCGAGATGTGAAAGGAAGGATGAATCTTCAACTCCGGAGGGAGAGTAAGTTGCACGGTGTTTGGGTTGATGACTTTGTATATGGGGAATGGACCCAAGAACTGTTTCCCCAACTTCCTAGAGGGGATTTGTAGGCGGAGATTATTTGTGGAAAGCCATACCAGGTCCCCTACTTTGTAGGGAGGTGGAGGTCTACGTCTGAGGTCGTAATACGACTTTTGGCGGTCTTGAGCATGTTTAAGGTTCTCCTTCACGACTTGTAATGTGGAATGAAGAGTAGTCAAGTACTCATTAGTTGAGGGAACGTTAGTGAGAAATGGAGGCTCGGACAACAGGTTAGGATGGAACCCGTAGTTTGCAAAAAAAGGAGTTCTGCGAGTGGAAGAACTGGTGGAATTGTTGTAGGAGAACTCCACGAGGGGAAGGAGTGTGGCCCAATTGTCCTGGAGGTGGGTGCAGTAACACCTAACATATTGCTTGAGGCACTGGTTAACTCGTTTGGTTTGCCCGTTTGTTTGTGGATGGTAGGCGCTAGACCTCCTGTGGTCTATATGTAAGGTGTCACAAAGGGCTTTCCAGAATTTCGAAACAAACTGTGAACCCTTATCAGAGACTAAACGGGAAGGGATCCCATGTAATTTTATGACATGGCCTTCTAGTGCTTGAACAGTCTCTTCTGAGGAGGGTAATTTTTTGAGCGGGACAAAATGGGCCATTTTCGTGAGCATATCGACTGCCCCCATGATCGTGTTGTAACCGTTATAGGGAGGTAACTCTACGATGAAGTCAAGGGAAACTGCTTCCCAAGGTTTGTTGGGAATTGGTTAACGACATCAGTAACCCATAAGGGGGTCTCCTCTCATGTTTACATATAGCACATACCTCACAGGTTGTGACGTAAGCTTGTATGGTCGCAGCCATTTCTGGCCACCAAAAGTAGCGTTGAATTAGTTCAGTGGTTTTTGCAATTCCGGGATGGCCCGCTAACGGGGCGTCATGTAGCGTCTTCATTATGTGGATGGTCATAGAAGGGGGTATAAAGAGTTTGGCATCTTTGTAGAGGAATCCCTCGGCATCTTGTGTCAACCCTTGAGGAATGAGGTTGTGATCCACTTTTAGACTGTGTTTTAGCTGTTGTTTTAGATTGAGATTGGCAACTATGATCTTGTGAGACGGGATTAGTGAGGATGGAGGAGAGAATTGTTCCAGGGGTTCAGAGATTCGAGACAGAGAGTCTGCTTTACCATTCTTAGCACCTGGCCTATAAGTGATCAAGAAGTCGAACCTGTCAAAAAAAAGGCTCCAACCTACTTGTCTTGAAGAAAGGGTCTTATTGGACTTGAGGTACTGCAAGTTGCGATGGTCAGTGTATACTATTATGGGGTTTACTGTTCCTTCAAGTAGGTGGCGCCAATTCTCTAAGGCACATTTGATTGCGAGCAATTCTTTTTCTCCAATGGGTTCTCAGCTGGATTTAAGGTTCTGGAATAGAAGGCTACGGATGAAGAGGCATCTCTGGGGATGCTCGTTGGGAGAGTATCTCACCCAGGGCGGTCTGGGAGGCATCGACTTCCAATACGAAATGATAATACGGATTAGGCAGTTGGAGGATAGGGGCTGAGGTAAATCGGAGTTTCTATTCCTCAAAAGCTTCTTGTGCCTCCTTGGACCAAGTAAACCTCACTGTGGAGCTTGTGAGTCGGGTGAGGGGTTTCACCACTGAGGAAAATTTTTTGATACATTTTCTATAGAAGTTGGCAAACTCCAAAAAGCTTTGTACAGCCTTTCAGGATCTTGGATTTGGCCAGCGCAGGATACACAATATCTTGGATTGGTCCATTTGTATCCCCTGGGGGGATATGATGAACCCAAGGAAGGAGATGGTAGTCTGTTCAAAGATGCATTTTTCAAGTTTGGCGTATAAAGAGTGGGCTCGGAGTCTAGTGAGCACCCATATGACTTGCTTCCTATGTACGGAGAGATCTTCTGAAAAAATTAGTATATCGTCCAGGTATATATGTCGAGGAGGTCCCGGAAGATGTCGTTTACGAAGCATTGAAAAGTTGCTGGGGCGTTACACAGCCCGAAAGGCATCACAGTGTATTCGAGAAGGCCATAACGGGTTCTGAACGCAGTCTTCCATTCATCCCCGAATTTGATACGGATCAAATTGTAAGCGCCCCTCAGATCTAGTTTGGTGAATACTCGGGATGACTGTAATCTTTCAATGAGCTCGGGAATAAGAGGCAAGGGGTACTGGTTCTTTACTGTGATCTTATTCAAACTTCGATAATCAATTATGGGTCTCAAACTTGCATCTTTGTTCCTCACAAAGAACATCCCTGCACTAGCCGGGGAAGTAGAGGGTCTAATAAACCCTTTTTTTAGGTTTTCCACCAAATATTGTTTCAAGTGTTGGAGTACAGGTTGCGAAAGTGGATAAATTCTCCCCGTAGGTATGGGGCTTCCGGGCAATAGTTCGATGGGACAATCGTAGGCCCTATGAGGGGGCAACGTCTCCGCATTCTTTTTACTGAACACATCTGCGAACTCATGGTATTGGGGTGGCACAACCTCGAGAGAGACCTGTAGGAGAGGTGCAACTTGGTGACAAGTATCACTACAGTAAGCAGAGTTCAGATCAACAGTCCCCTGTGACCAAAGGATGGTGGGCTGATGTACCTTGAGCCAGGGTAGACCGAGCACGACTGGGAAGAGGGGAGAAGGAATTATATAGAAAGACAGGAATTCCGTGTGGTTTTCTCTGCAACACAATAAGAGGTTGGGTTTGATGGAGAATAGGACCTGACTCAGAGGTAGAACCATCAATGAAACTCACGGACAATGATGTCTTTTTTCTCATTTGTGGTATTTTATTTGAGGTAACAAGACCAAAATCAATAAAATTCCCACATGCGCCTGTGTCGACCATCACCTTAACGGAAATCCTGACGTGGTCCCACTGTAGGGTGAGAGGTAAAAAAAGGTAAGGACTAGGTAACCCGGTTGTTGATGTCATCTTACATAAATGAATCGGCTTACCTTTCTCCTTCTTCTTGACCAGGGGGCAGGAAGCCACCGTATGGTCCGAGGAGGCACAGTAGAGGCAAAGATTCATGGAGCGCCTCCTGGCCCTCTCTGTTGGAGTTAGTTTGCAGGAGTATGTGAATTCCCGATAATTTTTTTGGTTGCCAGAGAAGGGTTCTGGAGGATTGACTTTAGGTTCTGGGCCTTCACGATTTGTGTTCGCATACTGGGCGATTGAATCCCGCAGTGTTTGATTCTCTAATTGGAGAGTCTGTACAGTCTGGGCCAGCATCTCAACTTTTTGTGTAAGGGAGACGATATGTCCCACTAGCTCCGCTGGGTTCATGATATTTAGGGTTCCGTTATTCTGTCACGTCCTACTGTCTGCGTTTCTTATGAACCACAACTGCGGAGGAATGAGTAAATGCGTTTAGCTCTAATTATGGCAATCAGTACTGAACTCCAGGCGTCACTCTCAGTCACAGGAAGGAGAGTTAGGAGTTATTGACATCATCTGCCAAAATTAAGGCTGGAATCTGTTTTAGGGAGCTCAGTGAAGGTATTGCTTCATACCCGCCACTGCTCCAGGGGGCTAATTATGATGATCTCAACTACGTATGGTCAAAGTAACAGAAAAGTTTGCTCTTATTGAGAATGCACCGAGGAGTTCAATTCAAGCATAGTTTAACAGAAAGTCTTATTCTTACAAAGGGTGCATCACTGTAATCAGATCCAACTGTAGGCAAACAATAACAGTTTCATTCAAGTAATGAATTCAAATCCAGTATAGGAACAATGACAGCCTCATTCAAGTGATAAGGTTTGCAATGTAATCAAAACCAGCAAGCAATATGAAAGTCTCATTAAAGTAAATAAGTGCTGCAATGCAATCTTATCCAGTATAGGCAGAATGACAGTCTCTGTATAGCAGTGATTAGCTCAAGGTACTTATCAGTTTCCAGGGAGGTATAGACTGCTTGCTGGCAAGGCTGCCTAGTAGGAATCCGGGTCCATTGACACTCAGGGGTTCAGGCAGCAGGGATGGTTTGGATCCTCCAGCCAGGGGTGATAGCTGTAGCAAGGTCGGTTGGGGGTTTGCAATAACGGAACGCCCTGCAAGTCCCCCAAGCCGGCTTTTAAACCACACGAGGAAGTGCGGGTGGGCGGAGCCCTCGGCGTTCCAGCGTGGAACGCAGCGGCGCCCAACACCCACGTCACTAAGCCGTCGCTGAGTGCGTTCCACGCTGGAACGCAAAGGCGATATTCGCCGGAGGTCCCTTACATCAGCTGGGCGGATCCAGACATAATTGTCGGGATCCGTTTCAGCTGCGGCGTCTCAGTATATTGCGAGCTGCAGCTCGCGGTATACTGAGCTTTGGGTGACGGGAGGGCGCTAGTTTGTGTCCTCCCGTTACCCTTAGGAGAACTATGGGGAAAAGCCCTAAACCCATAGTTCTCTTTTAAAGAAGGTTACTCACAACTTAAAAATGTATTGTTGAATCCACCAGAGGGACCAAGTTCATGTAGCACTCAATCCCCGTTGTAATCTCTGCTGTAGTTTTGCAGTAAAAGAATATAGTTTTTTCTGTTTATACTGGCTGTAGCTCTATCCAATGCTAATGCCCAGTTTCTAGATGTTCCTATGGGGAAGTTACAACACAGCACCAGTGCTGAGTGTACCTCTTTTCTATACACCTGCAATGATACAAATCAGTGTCCAGCCTACTAGAAAACGTTCAATAACAAAGGTCGAAGGAGCAGTTAAGCAGGGAGCTGCCTTGTTTGTGAGTATAAGAAGGAGGTATGGATCTGTATTGCATGTGATTGTGAGGGGTGCAGGGGCTGCATTGTTGTGAGTGGGATGACTGGTGGACAAGTGGGTTCAGAGGGAAGTTGTGGGTGAGTAGGTGTAGAAGGGAGCAGTGGACAAGTGGGTGAAAAGGCAAGCAGTGGATGAGGGGGTGCAGAGGTGAGCGGTGGACAAGTGGGTGTGGGAATCTGACGCTCCAGGCAAACGCCTTGTTTGCCTCGCGGCAGATACGCCCCTGGGTGCAGAGGGGGTTGGTGGATGACTGGGTAAAGAGGAGAACGATGATCAAGGGGTGCAAAGGCAAGCAGGGGATGAGGGGGTGCAGAGGTGAGTGGAGGACAAGTGGGTGCAGAGGGGAATGGTGGATGAATGGGAGCAGAGGAGATTTGTTGACAAGTTGGTGCAGAGGGGAGTGGTGGACGAATGGGTGCAGAGGGCAGCGGTGGACAAGTGCAGAGGTAAGCAGAGAATGAGGGGGGTGTAGAGATGAGTGGTGGAGGAGTTTTTTTTTTTCGTTTTGCTGGAATGCTAGTATGCTGTGTGTTAGTACCCTTGACCATTGCACTTTTTTATGCTGGAAGTGCAAAGCAAACAGAAAGCAGCAGTCAGGTTTATGTAATTTAAAAACAAAAAGGAAAATCGGCGCACCACTAGTGATTATCCAGGTAAATAATAACACTCACATAATCACCAAGAGCACATATCAAAATCCCACAAAGACCATGTAAAAGTAACTTCGGCAATAATCTAAGGCAGGTCTTGGATCCGATCACGGTGGTTAAAGAAGTAAACAGCATGGTTAACGGTGGTTAAGGGTAACTGAACAGAAATAGAGAAGTGATCAGGATCTATAATTGTGTTATAAAAGATAACATTTGTTACTAAAAGAAAGGAATTTCTGCACTCACAGAAGTAGACTGCAAAAGGTACATATCACTGGGAAGCTATGTATAGCATTCTCATGCAGCACGTCCTGGCCAGAGATCAGGTGGAGGAGCGCATTAACAGTGATGGTGATCAGAAATTAAATAATAAAAATAGCTTCTATTATATAAATAATCAATGACTGTAACTTTTTTTGTCATTGTCATTGACCATCTCCATGGTCCCTATGGGAGCTGAAAAGTAGCCACCCTCTGTGCTCGTTCATGTGATGGGCTACAACATGCTGAGGGCGTGTCTTCTCAGTCTCCGCCCACAAATCTTCCCCTCTAGACCGCAAGGAGCTGGGATTTCTTTAGCTCTCTCTCACACTAATATATGATCTTGGATTTCTCTCCTCCTGGCTTACCAAAAAGGGAGTGTGGGGGGAGCTGCTTGTTATCACTGCCTTTTATCACAAACTTTCTGATGATATTCAGCATGTGAGCTGTCACCAGCCTCATACTTTCTACTTTCTTCTGAGTCTCAGCTCGCATGCTGAATCTGGTCACACAGTCACAGAGGATACGTCTCCTACATTTAAAATAAACTTGTTTTTCTGAAAAGATTGTTGTAAACGTGACGTTTGTTGTAGATTTGTTGTAACGCTGTTGTAAGTAGTTTTGATAATTCACAGCATTGCAAAGGAGATTACAAGCAGTGAAACTGGCAGAGTGTGTTTAGTGAGGAGGGGGAGGGGGAGAGGAAGCAGCTGTGCACAGTGAGAGATGATTCCTCTCTGTCTCATGGGAGTTGCCCAAGAAAAATGTGCATGTGACCAGAATCAACGTGCAAGGCTCTTTCTAAGTGACAGGAAGTGTCCTAACTTTTTTGAGGCATGTTGCTGCCATCAATTTCAAAATTACCTTATTTTTTTTATTAAAACGGTACATTTCTCAATCTAAGCATTTGATATGGTTTCTATTGTGAATAAAATATGGGTTTATGAGATTTGCAAACCATTGAATCCTGTTTTATGTAGATTTTACACAGCATCCCAACATTTTTGGAATTGAGGTTTTATTTACAGTACTATAATCATGGGATTTTTTGTGTCTCTTAGTTCCCCCCATTTCCTGTGCATCCTGTTCTCTTGTTTTTCTTTTTTCTTTGGGGCAATGTGATCTGGCTATCTCTAAAAATGAAGAAGATGATGACAACCTGGATAATACACAAGTGATGCACTGTAATATCTAAATTGCCTTGGCTTCCAGAAATAAGCTAACTTGATATTCTCTGCTCCCAATGATGATAACAATACAATGGTTAAAAGAAGCAATGGTCTTATTTATTTATACACAAGTCTAACTAAACATAATAAAAGATACAAACAGATACAAAAGTACAATAAGACAATCAAGAGAATACTTTACACAGCACAGCACAGCACACAGCTAGAGTCCTGTCCTGCATCAAGAAGGGAATGTTTTGCAGGGATAAGTCTATAATTTTGCCACTTTACACATCACTGATTTGGCCTCACCTGGAGTATGCGGTACAGTTTTGGGCACCGGTACACAGAGGGGATGTCCTTTAACTGGAGAAAAGTCCAGCGAAGGGCGACCAAACTCATCAAAGGGATGGAGGACAAGAGCCAATACGACACGGTTACTAAATTTAAATATGTTCACGCTGGAATTAAGAAGATTAAGGGGGGACATGATTTTCATGTACAAAATGTTCCATAGTCATAGCGACATTAGCAACAAACTATTTACGATTAATTCCGTAACAAAGACTAGAGGCCACCACCTGAAACTGGTAGAAAAAAAATTCAAACACAAGGGGCGAAGGGGGTTCTTCTCAGTTCGAGCGGTTAGGGTCTGGAACTCGTTGCCACAAGCAGTGATTTCAGCTAATAGTGTGGAATCGTTCAAGAAGCTTTTGGACGATTTCCTGAGAAACGGTAATATACAGGGGTACAAGTACTCCTAATAACGAGATGACTCATGGATCTATACACACACACACACAATAGGTTGGACTTGATGGACATGTGTCTTTATTCAACCTCAAATACAATGTAACTATGTAACTATGTAAGTCTGTCCTCTGGTTCCTATATCCTTGCTGGGCTCAGAGAGAGAGCAATATACAGTGGGGCAAAAAAGTATTTAGTCAGCCACCAATTGTGCAAGTTCTCCCACTTAAAAAGATGAGAGAGGCCTGTAATTGGCATCATAGGTAGACCTCAACTATGAGAGGCTCAGAGAGAGAGCAATATAGCTGCGCACAGACTTTTATAGTAAACCGGACCCATTCATACACATACATCGACACCCCCTTTACCCAGAATTCCGCATGTCCCTTATGTCTTTCGGCCAAGAAAATTTGTCCACACGCACTGTAGTCTCCTTTGCCATGTCTCCTGCAGGCATGAATAACACACAGTTGGTTTCTTTGATGACCCATGCAATCTCAGAGTCAAGATTTGAAGATAGCTGTTCGGCAGTTTTCGTACATGAAAATGTTGTACATTCCAACATATGCCGCTTTGTGTCTGAATGGCACACCCTCATCCATTTTCCATAAAGCATCTTGACGTCGCTATATGTTGGCCTTCTCCTCTCAGACGACTTCTTGGGGTACTGCGATATGGGCAAACACAAGCAAAGGGGTATCTATTCATTCTCCAAAATTCACTCAGAATACATAAATGGCAGTTCAAAACCAACCTTCAGACATAGCAACAGAGGATGGACTGACTGCAACTTTTATACTAAATGAATACATTCCACTCCAGCACTAACCCTTCACCGACAAAAACAGTAACAAAGGGGAAAAAAATGTTTACATACTCCCATAGACAAAAAAAAAAATGTTTTTACATACTCCCATAGAAAAGTGACAAATCATGTCCTTGGAGAAACAATCACACAAACTTTACATTTTAATTGCCATCCCCTATATCCTATTTTGGTAAGCACGCTTACGGGATCATGCAAGCCCGCTCATCATGGCCTGCCCTGCCACAATTTTGGCATACTCTGGGTTGTTCTGGACACCTGATTGGCAGTAAAGCCTCCAAGACCTTACTTTTAATCTGTCCTCCAACTCTACTATACCTATTTAAAATCCTTTTGTATAAGTTTCTGGTCCAACAACACGTATACACTTGTACCAGTTATAAAACCACAGAAAGAATGAGTAATACCACAATCGGATGGATTAAATAATTCAAAACCCCCTTGGCCTTACTGGAATAACCAAATAAAGTTTCCCACCAATAACCGCTAGCATCCTTTTCTAGTAGATGCTCCACTTGCCTTATTTTATTCTGGTATCTATTCATTCTCCAAAATTCACTCAGAATACATAAATGGCAGTTCAAAACCAACCTTCAGACATAGCAACAGAGGATGGACTGACTGCAACTTTTATACTAAATGAATACATTCCACTCCAGCACTAACCCTTCACCGACAAAAACAGTAACAAAGGGGAAAAAAATGTTTACATACTCCCATAGACAAAAAAAAAAATGTTTTTACATACTCCCATAGAAAAGTGACAAATCATGTCCTTGGAGAAACAATCACACAAACTTTACATTTTAATTGCCATCCCCTATATCCTATTTTGGTAAGCACGCTTACGGGATCATGCAAGCCCGCTCATCATGGCCTGCCCTGCCACAATTTTGGCATACTCTGGGTTGTTCTGGACACCTGATTGGCAGTAAAGCCTCCAAGACCTTACTTTTAATCTGTCCTCCAACTCTACTATACCTATTTAAAATCCTTTTGTATAAGTTTCTGGTCCAACAACACGTATACACTTGTACCAGTTATAAAACCACAGAAAGAATGAGTAATACCACAATCGGATGGATTAAATAATTCAAAACCCCCTTGGCCTTACTGGAATAACCAAATAAAGTTTCCCACCAATAACCGCTAGCATCCTTTTCTAGTAGGTGCTCCACTTGCCTTATTTTATTCTGATCATGGTATATGACTATGGTCGCATTAGCCCCTTCTTGCTGTAGCTTCCTCAGCAGGTTTTCATCTTTATCCCAGTCTGTCAAGCAATCCTGCAGTTTTCTTCCCATACCCAGATCCAGGGCCCCCAGGCTAACAGGACTGTTATAATTGATCTCTTCGGACAGATGGGTAACTGATGGTATTACATAGTTCCATGTTTGCGTCTGGATCTCGGAGACATTGCCTAGGGTACACCACGCACCTCTCTCTACCACCAAGCCTAAGGAACACCCCTGTTCCATAACCAAGGTGATATTGGTATAGTTTAGGATAAAGAAGCACACTCTTCTATGTCCTAAATAATACACTGGTGCCTTAGTACTTTCAATGATCTCCCCATCCCGAACACAAACAGAAGCATCTTCCCTTCCACATAGTCCCCTGAATAATCGTCTGCATAAATTTGCCAGGTGGTGTGGCCCAGATAGATGGCCAACAAGATGTTTATCATCTTTCCATTCATGTTCCAGAGACCTTGACTTGCCAATCTCTCGCTCCAATAGGAACAAGAGCGGAATCAAATTCTTATCAGCAGGACCTTTTACACTGATCTGCATGAACCCACTTTTCTACCTCCCTCTTTCTCATGCATTTTTTACTCTTGTTGCCAAGGAGACGCTTCACTTTTACTACCTGATCACTGAGGGTCATAGTAACTATGAAAGGTCCTGTCCAGTTCGCATCCCACGAAGATTTGGAAACAACGTTTCTTACCATAACCCTGTCTCCAACCTTCAAACTAGTGGGAGGCTTGTCCGGCTGAATTTTCTCTTTAGGTGCCAAGTTATTTGCAGCAAAATGCAAATACCTCTGTACCTGTTCCTGCAACTGGACCATAAACTTGTCCCTTTCTGTACTTTCCCTAAGTGATCTACTAAGTGTCAGGTCTGCTGGATGGCTAAGGTTCATCATCCTTCCCGTCATTAACTGATATGGGGTTCAGTGGCGGACCTAAGAAACAAAGGGCCCTGGTGCAAGATTTTTTTGGGGCCGCCCCCCACTCCCCCCAAAAAAACACACAAACACAGTGCTCTCCTTCCGCAGCGCTCGGCCGGCTGTCACTTTCTCTCCTCCCCGCTGGGACACAGAGCAGCCCCCAGCGTGGAGGAAAGAAAGCACGGATTTGCAGGATGATTTTACTAAATCCCACTATGTGCTCTGTGGTAAGAACTGCCCAATGCACTGCCAAAAGGTTCCTAACACATTGGACCAGTATCCGACAGGTACCCATTTGCCTTGCCTCTCCTGCAGCAACACTGCTGTTATTGCTACAGCAGAAGCATACACTTGAAGTGCAAATGGCAAATCAGCATTCGGATTGCTTAAGGCCGGGGCTTGCATCAGACTAACCTTTAGGTTGGAGAAGGCTTGCTCATGCTTTTCAAACCAATCTAAAGGGTCTGTTTTTTTTCTTGTCCCCTTTTTACAAATCATACAGGGGTCCTTGCCTTTTCTGCAAACCCCTCAATGAAGTCTCTGCAGAAACCAACAACCCCCAAGAATTGCCTTAGCGTTGACTTAGTACTTGGCCTTGGTAACTTCCTGATAGTTTCACATTTGTTCAGGTCAGGAGTCCTCCCCCCTGTGAAACTATCAAATACACTGAAACTATCACAATCCTTCATTAACTGAGCCTTTTTCGGGTTCAGCTTAAGGCCCGCATTCCTAATCAGTGTCAGGAGCTCATTCAACAGGGCATAGTGCTGTTCTTTCGTTTCCGTTTGCAAAAGAACATTGTCCACATACTGAATGATACAGTCTGGCTCCGAAAACGGCTTCAGAATGTCAACCATACAGATGTGGAAGTATGTTGAACTGGATTTGAACCCCTGTGGCAACCTGCAAAATGTGTATTGTTTTCCCTGAAATGTGAAGGCAAATTTGTATTGGCTATCCTCATGTATGGGAATTGAAAAATAGCCATTTGATATATCTATCGATGAATAAACTTTAGGAGAGGGCTTAAGCGCTGTCATCATATCTGGCATCTTAGCGACTACATTTGTAATTGAAGTGCACGAAAATCTAAAGTGGGCCTCCAGCCTCCCTTCTTTTTTACTGCCAGAGGGCTGTGTTTGTTTTTGACTGGCATTCTTTAATGACATTTTGGGCCAATACATTTTCCACTGTACGTTCTATGTACGGGATCGACTCGGGTGGAATTTTGTATTGCTTTTGCAGTGGAGGATCTGGTCCCTCAATCTTAACAATCATGTTTGATACTTTGCCGCATTGAGCCTTAGATGTTACCCACACTTTGTCATGTTGCCACAAAATTTCAGCCAGTAGCTGGTCACCCGTTTGCAATAATCCCTGTGGATTAAGGATGTAATCGGTCTTAACTGATGCAATTTCACAACTGTCCATAATCATGTGTACCTTGCCTTTGTACCTAGACCCTTTTCACAGCACCCAATTACAGAGATCTACAATAAGCCCATGTGCCCTCATCAAATCAGAGTCCAAAATAGTACCTTCATGCGTCGGAGAAAGAAACAGAGTGTGTTCCACACATAACCTCCCAATGTCAATTGGCACAGGTACTGATTCCTCAGAGGGTACTAGCTGTCCGCCGAAACCTCTTAGGAAAATGTGTTTGCCAGTAGGATTCTTCTCTAGGTTGATATTAGTTAAACTGACGACTGCTCCCGTATTCCAAAAGTATGTTTGTACGATGGCCCCCTACCGCCCCCTGGATACGTGGTCTGCCTCCTTTGTCCCCTTGAAGATGACATATTAGGGATAAAACCGGGGCCTGACATTCCTATGGTTTACAATAAGGATTGGTTGGAGGTGGGATTCTAAATTTCTCCGGGATGTTTGTCACCCGTTCTTCTATATTTTGTAGTTCTTTTAAAAGAGAACCATATAATGTAACATCAGGTACTTTGTTCTGTCCTGCTGTCATCTTATCTGATCCCGGTTTCTGCTGTTCTTTCCTATAAGGAACCTTTTTATCTCCTGTGGATCTTCTAGCCATTTTACAGTCTTTCATTAAATGTCCTGTATTTCCACACCTATAGCATCTACCTCCAAATCTAGCCTTTGCCTCATTCCTAATAATTTCAGAGATTCTCCTGTGAGGCCTATTGTCTTGATTGGTCTCCTGAATCCAATCTCTTAATATATTTATAAACGTTTGATATGTACTGGCATTCCTCAGTGAAATTTTCGTATGGCAATCCACAAACGTGCATTTATTAGCCATAGAGTACAAAAAACTGCTGTCATCAGGAGACATATCAGGACAACTGTATGTGGCCCTATACAGGGACAAATACTCACTACAAAACAGGACTGGGTCATCACCCCTCCCAAATTTGGCATTTTCTAGGGCATTTGTACCTCTAGTATCTCTTCCCCCCATTATGTGTTGCAATTCCTTCATTCTATCCGCTGAGTTTCCCCAATTTGAGTTAATCTCAGGAGATAGTACTTTGTGAATACTGACTGGCGGCTGCAGTTTTTCACACAGCTGCAACGGGAGCCATGCGCGAAGGAGTGCACAAGCATCCCTATTGCCCAAATTATACTGCATCACTACAGCTTCCAATCTGTTAGAGAGGCTTATGGGTGAACCACTAGTGTCAAATTTTCCCAATATCTGGCACAGATTTGTACGAACCTGTATAGAGAGGGCTGCGGATTGGGTGTTAGTGTTACTACGCAAAGTTTCTAGTCTTTGCCCAATCCTTTGTGACTCAGGAGTGAAAAGAGATTTACTGGGGTTAGGAGCTACTTCAGGGTCATCAGCAGAATACACTGGATGCTCCTCTCCCGCCATTATGTCTCTTTGCTCCTGTGCCCCACAGGTATTAGTACAACAATGGTTGTACCCTTTCCCCATAGGCCGTGATTTTAAAGACAAAATGTCCTGATCTTTCTGGACCAGCTGAGCTCTGGACTCACGCAATTCTTCCTTCAGCATTGAAATTACCTTCTCATTTGCAGATTCCCTCTGCTCTATTGAGGCTATAGATTGTTCCCTCAGCTTACATCGCTCTTCACACGCTTGCTCTATTGAGGCTATAGATCGTTCTCTCAGCTTACATCGCTCTTCACACTCATTCCATCTATCCTCCAAAGCACAATTTTGCTCAATCAGTTGATCCACCTCATCTCTCAGCTCATCACATTCACCACAATTCGAATCCACATTCGCAACCACTGCAGAAATATTCTTGCTAACATTCTCTATCTGTTCTCTTAGCTGCGCTTTTTCAGTGTACCACTGAAGCTCTTTCTGTTCTGCAATTTCTCTCATTCGCAACAACATGCTCAAAACATTCGCCATTCTCACCTTTTTTCCTTTTTTAGATGTTGGTTTAGTCTTCACTGTATCATTGTGAAGATCACATTGCTTTAACAAATCATTAAACTGATGGGTCAAAGCATCATCTACATTTGTGCTGAAGCTAGCAGAAGCATGCTTTGTAAGAAAATCTCCAACTACTTCCATTGCCATGCTAATGAAGGACACAATGAAAGTTGTCTAACTAGTACCTGCACACTAGTTAATTACACTGAATATGCAATTACAAGCAGTTACAGACAGATACACACACACGAACAAATACACACACAGCTGTTCCAAGTTAACCTGGACCTTATAGTCCACCAAGGAGATATTCCTGTCTCCTTAACACAACTGACTGCTACCCCCACACACTAATCCTTATTAGGCTACAGATCTTAGGCCAGAGGGATCTCCTATTGGAGCAGAAAGCTACTTCCCTTTCACGTGAAAAAAAAAACAATGTATTTTCCCACTTTCTCCTCAAAGATGTCTGGTTTTATCCTATAGATCTACAGGGTACATCAGTTAACACAGGGTGATCAGCCCTTTACTGCCGGCACAAACTGAACAGCTAAACAGGCCTAAAACTTATACAATACAAAAAAAAACAATATGTAACACATACACCAGCCCAAGATAAGAAACTTTTACTCACCAGATATGCGCGTCCGCTCACTGATGGAGTGTTTAACAGAACTTTCAGTATCCCTCAAACAGGATTCCAAACTCACGACCAGCGCGAATCTTGTCCACTGTAGAGATGGATGTCTTCAGATCTGTGTCTCTTGTAGAGGTCTTAACTTCTTCAGCTTTTAGGAACTCAAGACAAAATAAATTAGGGATTGGATTCTACGTAGAATGTTCTACGTTCCTGCTTCTGGGGTGCCAACTGTAATATCTAAATTGCCTTGGCTTCCTGAAATAAGCTAACTTGCTATTCTCTGCTTCCAATGATGATAACGATACAATGGTTAAAAGAAGCAATGGTCTTATTTATTTATACACAAATCTAATCAAACATAATAAAAGATACAAACAGATACAATAAGACAATCAAGAGAATACTTTACACAGCAAGTCCGTCCTCTGGTTCCTATATCCTGGCTGGGCTCAAAGAGAGAGCAATATTGCCGCGCACGGACTTTTATACCCATTCATACACATACATCGACACCCCCTTTACCCAGAATTCCGCATGTCCCTTAAATGTCTCTCGGCCAATCGGCATGGTCCTTCATATTTATCCACACGCACTGTAGTCCTCCAGCAGGGGGCACCATCGTACTGCAGATCAGTCCTTGGCCTAGGTCAACACCTTGTCCTTTGATCTTTAGACAATGGCCAGTCACCTTCATATGCAAAATCCGGATATCTTGACATGTCTTCCCAATGTGCCTACACCCTTATCAACACCACAGGGTGCAAAGCTTGATGTCTCGTCCCGATGAATGAATGTCACCTTTCTCATCTCCCCTGCCATGCCCCAGGCATGAACAACACACAGTTGGTCTCTTTGATGAGCAATGCAATCAAGATTTGAAGATATCTGTTTGGCAGCTTTCGTACATGAAAATGTTGTACACTCCAACATATGCCGCTTTGTGCCTGAATGGCACACATCCAGCCATTTTCCATAAAGGATCTCCACGTCGCTATTTCTTGGCCTTCTCCTCTCAGATGACTTCGTAGGGGACTGCGATATGGGCAAACACCAGCAAAGGGGTATCCATTCATTCTCCAACATTCACTCAGAATACCTAAACGGTAGTTCCAAACCAACCTTAAGACATAGCACCCAGAGGATGGACTGACTGCAACTATTATAAAAATTAATAAATTTCACTCCAGCATTAACCCTTAACCGACAAAAACAGTAACACCGTAAATAAAAAAATGTTTACACACTCCCATAGAAAAAGTGACAAATCATGTCCTTGGAGAAACAATCACACGAACTTTACATTTTAATCTCCATCCCCTATATCCCATTTTGGTAAGCACGGCTTGGGATCATGCAAGCCCGCTCATCATGGCCTGTCCTGCCACAATTTTGGCATCCTCTGGGCTGTTCTGGACACCTGATTGGCAGTAAAGCCTCCAAGACCTTACTGTCAATCTGTCCTCCAACTCTACTATCCATATTCGAAATCCTTGTGTATAAATTTCTGGTCCAACAACACATATATACTTGTACCAGTGATAAAACCACAGCAAGAATGAGTAATACCACAATCGGATGGATTAAATAATTCAAAACCCCCTTGGCCTTACTGGAATAACCAAATAAAGTTTCCCACCAATAACCGCTAGCATCCTTTTCCAGTAGATGCTCCACTTGCCTTATTTTGTTCTGATCATGGTATATGACTATAGTAGCATTAGCCCCTTCTTGCTGTAGCTTCCTCAGCAGGTTTTCATCTTTATCCCAGTCTGTCAACCAATCCTGCAGTTTTCTTCCCATGCCCAGATCCAGGGCCCCCAGGCTAACAGGACTGTTATACTTGATATCTTCGGACAGATGGGTTACCGATGGTATTACGTAATTCCATGTTTGCGTCTGGATCTCGGAGACATTGCCTAGGGTACACCACACACCTCTCTCTACCACCAAGTCTAAGGAACACCCCTGTTCCATAATCAAGGTGATATTGGTATCCTTTAGGATAAAGAAGCACACTCTTCTATGTCCTAAATAATACACTGGTGCCTTAGTCCTTTCAATGATCTCCCCATCCAGAACACAAATAGAAGTATCTTCCCAACACTTTTCATTTACCATTTCATATTGACCTGGCATACACAGGACATTATGGTCACGTTGCAGACAGAGGGAAATATCAACTTGCCTCCAGTTTCCCGCATCTCTAATCACATGCTGATAATTCAACCTAGGATGCAATACCATGAAATCCCCAGCAAGTATGCCCATCGACCTCACCGAATATACAGAACTGATAGGCGATTCCGTATACGGTATTAACGAGGATGCATAACAACTTTCATAATCCGAACCGGCGCACCCCAGCCAGGTGCTCGCCCACCACTTCGGGTCAGTGAAAGTGTTATGACTAGGCAAAACCTTACTGGATTGGGATGCCAACTCATATGGCCATTGCCCCTCATATAGAGATTGCACGATCAGCTTGATATTAGTTGATAACTCCGACTGCCCTTGCGTGCATGCCAAAGCCCATGATACATTCCTACTATGCGTCACCACGCTGTCAACCAACATCCTAAAATGGCTAATAAAATCTCCAGCCACCTTGACCTGGGTGTTTATGTGGCTCTGTTGGATATTATTAATGATGTCATTGATTTGTCTCTGTGTAGCGAATCCCTTCCACATAGTCCCCTGAATAATCGTCCGCATAAATTTGCCAGGTGGTGTGGCCCAGATAGATGGCCAACAAGATGTTTATCATCTTTCCATTCATGTTCCAGAGACCTTGACTTGCCAATCTCTCGCTCCAATAGGACTCTGGAAAAAAAGAACAAGAGCAGAATCAAATTCTTTTCAGCAGTATCTTTTACACTGATCTGCATGAACCCACTTTTCTACCTCCCTCTTTCTCATGCATTTCTTGTTGCCAAGGAGACGCTTCACTTTTACTACCTGATCACTGAGGGTCATAGTAACCATGAAAGGTCCTGTCCAGTTTGCATCCCATGAAGATTTGGAAACAAAGTTTTTTACCATAACCTTGTCTCTTCTGCAAACACCTCAATGAAGTCTCTGCAGAAACCAACGACCCCCAAGAATTGATTTAGCACTGTCTGAGTACTTGGCCCTGGTAACTTCCTGATAGTTTCACATTTGTTCGGGTCAGGAGTCCTCCCCCCCTGTGAAACTATCACATCCAAAAAACACACTGAACCCTTCATTAACTGAGCCTTTTTCGGGTTCAGCTTAAGGCCCGCATTTCTAATCAGTGTCAGGAGCTCATTCAACAGGGCATAGTGTTGTTCTTTCGTTTCAGTTTGTAAAAGAACATTGTCCACATACTGTATGATACAGTCTGGTTCTGAAAACGGCTTCAGAATGTCAACCATACAGATGTGGAAGTATGTTGAACTGGACTTGAACCCCTGTGGCAACCTGCAACTTAGGAAAATTTGTTTGCCAGTAGGATTCTTCTCTAGGTTGATATTAGTTAAACTGACGGCTGCTCCCGTATCCAAAAGTATGTTTGTGCGATGGCCCCCTACCGCCCCCTGGATACGTGGTCTGCCTCCTTTGTCCCCTTGAAGATGACATACTAGGGACAACACCGGGGCCTGACATCCCTATGCTTTACAATAAGGATTGGTTGGAGGTGGGATTTTAAATTCCTCCGGGATGTTTGTCATCCGTTTTTCTATATTCTGTAGTTCTTTTAAAAGAGAACCATATAATGTAACATCAGGTACTTTGCTCCGTCCTGCTGTCACCTTATCTGATCCCGGTTTCTGCTGTTCTTTCCTATAAAGAACCTTTTTATCTCCTGCGGATCTTCTAGCCATTTTACAGTCTTTCATTAAATGTCCTGTATTTCCACACCTATAGCATTTACCTCCAAATCTAGCCTTTGCATCATTCCTAATAATTTCAGAGATTCTCCTGTGAGGCCTATTGTCTTGATTGGTCTCCTGAATCCAATCTCTTAATATATTTATAAACGTTTGATATGTACTGGCATTCCTCAGTGAAATTTTCGTATGGCAATCCACAAACGTGCATTTATTAGCCATAGAGTACAAAAAACTGCTGTCATCAGGAGACATAATAGGACAACTGTATGTGGCCCTATACAGGGACAAATACTCACTACAAAACAGGACTGGGTCATCACCCCTCCCAAATTTGGCATTTTCTAGGGCATTTGTACCTCTAGTATCTCTTCCCCCCATTATGTGTTGCAATTCCTTCATTCTATCCGCTGAGTTTCCCCAATTTGAGTTAATCTCAGGAGATAGTACTTTGTGAATACTGACTGGCGGCTGCAGTTTTTCACACAGCTGCAACGGGAGCCATGCGCGAAGGAGTGCACAAGCATCCCTATTGCCCAAATTATACTGCATCACTACAGCTTCCAATCTGTTAGAGAGGCTTATGGGTGAACCACTAGTGTCAAATTTTCCCAATATCTGGCACAGATTTGTACGAACCTGTATAGAGAGGGCTGCGGATTGGGTGTTAGTGTTACTACGCAAAGTTTCTAGTCTTTGCCCAATCCTTTGTGACTCAGGAGTGAAAAGAGATTTACTGGGGTTAGGAGCTACTTCAGGGTCATCAGCAGAATACACTGGATGCTCCTCTCCCGCCATTATGTCTCTTTGCTCCTGTGCCCCACAGGTATTAGTACAACAATGGTTGTACCCTTTCCCCATAGGCCGTGATTTTAAAGACAAAATGTCCTGATCTTTCTGGACCAGCTGAGCTCTGGACTCACGCAATTCTTCCTTCAGCATTGAAATTACCTTCTCATTTGCAGATTCCCTCTGCTCTATTGAGGCTATAGATTGTTCCCTCAGCTTACATCGCTCTTCACACGCTCTTCGCTCTTCATTCCATCTATCCTCCAAAGCACAATTTTGCTCAATCACTTGATCCACCTCATCTCTCAGCTCATCACATTCACCACAATTCGAATCCACATTCGCAGCCACTGCAGAAATATTCTTGCTAACATTCTCTATCTTTTCTCTTAGCTGTGCTTTTTCAGTGTACCACTGAAGCTCTTTCTGTGCTGCAATTTGTCTCACTCGCAACAACATGCTCAAAACATTCGCCATTCTCACCTTTTTTAGATGTTGGTTTAGTCTTCACTGTATCATTGTGAAGATCACATTGCTTTAACAAATCATTAAACTGATGGGTCAAAGCATCCTCTGCACATGTGCTGAAGCTAGCAGAAGCATGCTTTTTAAGAAAATGCCCATGCTAATGAAGGACACAATGAAAGTTGTCTAACCAGTACCTGCACACCAGTTACTGACACTGAATACGCAATTACAAGCAGTTACAGACAGATACACACGCAAACAAATACACACAGCTGTTCCAAGTTAACCTGGACTTTATAGTCCACCAAGGATTCACGTCTCCTTAACACAACTGACTGTTACCCCCACACACTAATCCTTACTAGGACTACAGATCTTAGGTCAGAGGCATCTCCTATTGGAGCAGAAAGCTACTTCCCTTTCACGTGAAAAAAAACACAATATATTTTCCCACTTTCTCCTCAAAGATGTCTGGTTCTATCCTATAGATCTACAGGGTACATCCGTTAACAAAGGGTGATCAGCCCTTTACTGCCGGCACAAACTGAACAGCTAAACAGGACTAAAACTTATGCAATACAAAAAAAAACAATATGTAACACATACACCAGCCCAAGATAAGAAACTTATACTCACCAGATATGCGCGTCCGCTCACTGATGGAGTGTTTAAAAGAACTTTCAGTATCCCTCAAACAGGATTCCAAACTCACGACCAGCGCGAATCCCGTCCACTGTAGAGATGGATGTCTTCAGGTCTGTGTCTCTTCTAGAGGTCTTAACTTCTTCAGCTTTTAGGAACTCAAGACAAAATAAATTAGGGATTGGGTTCTACGTAGAATGTTCTACGTTCCTGCTTCTGGGGTGCCAAATGTAATAGCTAAATTGTCTTGGCTTCTGGAAATAAGCTAACTTGCTATTCTCTGCTTTCAATGATGATATTGATACAATGGTTAAAAGAAGCAATGGTCTTATTTATTTATACACAAGTCTAACTAAACATAATAAAAGATACAAACAGATACAAAAGTACAATAAGACAATCAAGAGAGTACTTTACACAGCAAGTCCGTCCTCTGGTTCCTATATCCTGGCTGGGCTCAGAGAGAGAGAGCTTCTCACAGACCTGTACCTTCTTCTTTAAGAGGCTCCTCTGTCCTGCACTCATTACCTGTATCAATGGCACCTGTTTGAACATGCTATCAGTATAAAAGATACCTGTCCACAACCTCAAACAGTCACACTCCAAACTCCACTATGGTGAAGACCAAAGAGCTGTCGAAGGACACCAGAAACAAAATTGTAGACCTGCACCAGGCTGGGAAGACTGAATCTGCAATAGGCAAGCAGCTTGGTGTGAACAAATCAACTGTGGGAGCAATAATTAGAAAATGGAAGACATACAAGACCACTGATAATCTCCCTCGATCTGGGGCTCCACGCAAGATCTCACCCCATGGGGTCAAAATGATCACAAGAACGGTGAGCAAAAATCCCAGGACCACACGGGGGGACCTAGTGAATGACCTGCAGAGAGCTGGGACCAACGTAACAAAGGCTACCATCAGTAACACACTACGCCGCCAGGGACTCAGATCCTGCAGTGCCAGACGTGTCCCCCTGCTTAAGCCAGTACATGTCCGGGCCCGTCTGAAGTTTGCTAGAGAGCATTTGGATGATCCAGAAGAGGATTGGGAGAATGTCATATGGTCAGATGGAAACAAAATAGAACTATTTGGTAGAAACACAACTCGTCGTGTTTGGAGGAGAGAGAATGCTGAGTTGCATCCAAAGAACACCATACCTACTGTGAAGCATGGGGGTGGCAACATCATGCTTTGGGGCTGTTTCTCTGCAAAGGGACCAGGACGACTGATCCGTGTACAGGACAGAATGAATGGGGCCATGTATGGTGAGATTTTGAGTGCAAACCTCCTTCCATCAGCAAGGGCATTGAAGATGAAACGTGGCTGGGTCTTTCAACATGACAATGATCCCAAACATACCGCCCGGGCAACGAAGGAGTGGCTTCGTAAGAAGCATTTCAAGGTCCTGGAGTGGCCTAGCCAGTCTCCAGATCTCAACCCCATATAAAACCTTTGGAGGGAGATGAAAGTCCATGTTGCCCAGCGACAGCCCCAAAACATCACTGCTCTAGAGGAGGTCTGCATGGTTTTCAGTTGGTTCTCCACACTAGCAGTTTTTGGAGCTGCCATACTTGTGCATCCTTAACTTTACCCTTTGGCTGATGTGACTGTAATTACTACAAACGTGCACTAGAGGCTGACCATTAGAATCAATTTCTTCTTGAACCCCTTCTCGACTGATGACGGGATTATTCCGTCAGTCTTTCAGCTCATTACCGACCGGTGACAGAATAATCCCATCATGTGGTACAATGTTGAGTGCTGGTCCAGGAAGGGACCTGCGCTCATTGAGTTACTGCTGTTGCTGGGTCCCTCGGGGTCCGAGGCAGATCCTCAACAGCAGATTAGGTGGTCACAGCACTATTAACACAGCGATAGCTGATCGCTGTGATCACAGAGCCATGACAGCCACTAAGCTGGATTGCAGCTCACTGTGTTGTGGAGCTGCCAGCCGGTTTAGTGTGCTATCAACTGATACAAAGTAATACAGTATTCTCAAATATAATAAATATAAAATCCCCTGTAAATAACCCCTTAGTGTCCCCTAGTTTTAAAAAAATGTAAAAATAAAAAAAGTTTTTTTAAATTTTTTGAAAAAGTTTTTAAAATGTCAAAGAAAGTTTTAGAAATATAAGCTTAGTTAAAAAAATTGAAAATATAGTGCCGTGGAAGCTATTAAGGATAGGAGGCAAACATACCACATTCTAACATTGTCCCAAACTAAAATTGTATTTCACTCCTTGTATTTTGTGACCTACAACTTCCAAAATAAACTGAAATCCCAGACATATGTTATACCCTAAAAATCAGGACAAATTAAATAATTTATGAATTAGCTACACTAATTATGTACCCATTATTATTGCCAAAAACTGTTTAAAAATGTGTTGTTTTTTTAAATTTATGTTGCAAATTATTGTGTTTTTTATGAAAAACAAAATAAGAATTTATATATGTATATGTCACATCAAATTAAAGCCTATTTTGTCCTTTAAAAATGGTATATAATATGGTTAGGTGCAATGAATAAGGAAGATGGAGAATATGGTTAAACAAGCACATGGCAAAATTGCTTGTAAGCGGTGTCACTTAGGCCTTGTTCATACCAAATGCAGAGCAGATTTGCATGAGTTTCTGCACATGCAGTGCAGTGGGTTGTGTCGCGTTTTTTGCAGCGTTTTTTATGCGTTCCGGGCCGTTTTTGGTTAAAAAAATGTTTTTAGTTTAAAATGGGCTTTCAGTGCTGCGTTCCATGGCGTTTGCATGCGTTTTGATGCGTTTGCATGCGTTCCAGAGCAAGTAAAATAGGGCCTGCTGCAGTTTTTTTTACCTGCTCCGGAACGGAACGCTGCAATGTGAACTGGAGCTAAAAATACAATTGGAATACATTGGACGCAGTTTTGCTCCGGTCTGTAACTGCTCTGCTCTGCTCCTGGAACGTGCTTGGTGTGAACAAGGCCTAAGGGGTTAAAGATGAGGAAGGGTTAAGATTATTTCTGCCTGGAGCTCTCCTTTAATGTCCCCTTAGACAGAGTATTAGCATTCTGTCTATATTCTGTGTGCAGAAAAGTATATGTAATGGAAATGTTTTAGTTTTTGAAAATGATTGCGCTATGATTTATATATGTCTGTGAGACTCTCGTTGGTGGTGAAGTTATTAAAGAGACCCCGTCACCAGATTAACCCTTTTTATCCAGATGCTTTTATTAAAACAAGCACAATGTATGCTTTTGTTTTTAAATTAGTTACATTTTCAGTCAAAAAATCTGAGACTTTTATGACTGCCATTTTCTAATTTCTTTCAGCTCCCACTGCCGCTATCATGGCTAAAGTTGTTTTATTCTTGCATCCCAGACAGCTTCTGAGAGAGTCTCTCCAGAGCTCTCAGGGCCACAGGAAGCAAACAAAAACCCCATAATTTAATTATTCAATCGGCAAGTGGCTCCTGCTTTCCGTGTGCAGCTTTGCAGGGAGCTGCAGACTTTACTATAGTTATGATTCAGCTACCAAGTCTCTCTACTTGCATACTCAGCAGCAGGAAGGGTGACAATGAAAAGGGATTTTACTGCAGAAGGATGAGCACTGGTGCCCTATTGAAGTGCCTCTTCAATGAATATGCTACCAAGATCAACAGTAGGGTTGCCACCTTTCCTTCAAGCGAAACCCAAACACTCTAGCGACGTGCTGACCTTTTTGGGGAGAATGAGTCGCGGCTTATTCATATGTAAATAGCGCCGCCCATTCGTATGTAAAGACTATTTTCAGTGGGGGGTCAGTAGCCCCTATCTTAGTTTTGGTTGCCCCTGTCTGTCTGACATGTTGTGTCTGGGTTTTTGCTGCCATGAAACCCGGACACACATTCAAAACCTGGACTGTTGGGGTAAATCCTGGACAGGTGGCAACCCTAATCAACAGTTTTACTGGCATTGGCACCTGAATTTGTCTTGATATCAGTGTCCAGTACATCAGCACTGAGAAAGGTAGTGAAAGGGCAAGCATTAGCTGGTAGTGAGGTTTTTGTTGCATGCATAGGTGCTGAGTATGTACATGCTGACAGGAAGACAGAGTAGGATATCCTCATCACTGCTGTTGTTTCATTGTCCATTTCATTGTCCAGGGGTGTGTTTTGACCCAACGTTCCTGACCAAATTGTGATGTACTACAGTGGTGACCATGGTTCTGGCTGTGCTGTCTGGCAGGGGTTCCTTGATTGCAAAGCTGGGTACAAAGAATTGCTTATCCTTTGGCAGCTAAAACAGTTTCCATTAAATTAGGCTGCTTGACTTGCTTTGAGCTGGCCTTAGCTACTTCAGGGCAGTTGATCATTTGGGCACAATCAAACTGCTCTCATGAATTTGTATGCCAGCACATCCCTAAACACAAATGATCACCTCATGTTTATCCTATGGAGTAAGATGCAGGATTCAGGTAAGCCAATATGAAGAGGACAAGGGAGCTTTTTCCTTTAAAGGAGAACTATGAGGTGAGTGCTTTTCACTCACCTCATAGTTCTAGCCCACCTGTGACAATGAGACTGTCAGAGGTCGGCTCAGTAGATCGGGAGGTGAGCGAACACATACCGGCGTTCGCTCACCTCTCGATCCTGTCACGGCTCTCTGCACTAACAGGGGAGGGGCTGGATTCCCCCCTCCCCGCTCCGCCAGCGCTGACTGGCGGAACGGACGGGGGAGGGGGGCGGGTACAGCTGGCTCTGCCTCTAGGTAGGCAGAGCCAGCTGTCAGTCACGCAGCTGGGCGGATCCAGACATAAATGTCTTCAGCTGCAGCGTCTTAGTATAACGCGAGCAGCAGCTCGCGGTATACTGCGGTGTCTCAGTATACCGTGAGCTACAGCTCGCGGTATACTGAGCCTAGGGTGACGGGAGGACGCTAGTTTGTGTCCTCCCGTTACCCTAAGGAGAACTATGGGGAAAAGCCTTAACCCCATAGTTCTCCTTTAAGAAGTTTCATTCAAAGTCCCTATGGATAGCACCTGGACATCAGGGCATTTACTGTCATTGACTTACTGTAATCCATGGTTGTTTCCCTTCTCTTTGCTGCTCTTCCTTTTAAATCTGTATCTGTTCTCATGATGGGCAGAACTTCTGTTTTGCAGCAGACTGCCTTGTCTCTGGAATGGCTACATGGTGTCTGTGTATAGGTTTGCAACCTGAGCCAGCACTACAGGAAGAGGCAGTCAGCTGCAAAGGGAAGTTCTCCACAAGCATGAGAAGACATGAGGATTTAAAAGGAAAAGCAGCAAAGAGAAGGGAAACAACCATGGATTACAGTAAATCAATGACAGGAAATGCCCTGATGTCCAGGTGCTATCCATAGGGACTTTGAATGAAACTTCTTAAAGGAGAACTATGGGGTTAAGGCTTTTCCCAACCATGGATTACAGTAAGGTACACATTACAGTATTGTTTTATGTTAAAAAATCTGAGGGTTTAATGTCACTTTAATGTCTATGGGCACTATTAGGCACAGCAATGTTCCCCTATTCTTGTTCATTGCCAGCCATATTTCCATCATTTTCTTTGCGTTCTCAGTATTGGTACACTATCTTATGAATTTCTCTTCTTCTGCACAATGGTAGCAGAATCAGTTATTAACTTGAAAGAGGTTTAATTGTGGTGTGTGACCTATATTATTTATAACTTTTAATTGTATTTGTAGTTAATTGTATGTATATTGTAAGTCATGGCATTAAACATTTAATTATTGAAAGATGGCACTAAACGATTAAACATTAAAAGGGTTATTCACAAAGGAATGAAGAGTTTGGAGAAGGCAGGCGAAGTAAATAATCAAGGACAAAATAGCTGATTTGGAAAGATTCTCCAATTCAGTTCACTTTCCAGTTCAGCTATTTTGTCCTAGATTGTTCACTTCTCCTGCCTTCTCCAAACCCTTCAGCGTTTTTTGAATAGCCCTGTAAAAGATTTGTTTTATAATATTTTTTAATATTTTTTTTTTTTT